>NC_092040.1:91493691-91793691 GCF_003086295.3 Arachis hypogaea
ACAAAATAATTAATTTGCTTTCGTAACTAAAGAAAAAAATATTACAAAATCATGTTACATTTTGTAACAAAATTTTTTGATAGGAAAAAATTGACTGTCACAAAAAATACCTTCAAGATCAAAATTTGTTACCACTTTTGTAACGGTTTCTGGTTTTTTGTATCAGAAAAAATTGTTACAAAATATGGTATTGAATTGTAACAATTCCATTTTTCATTACAAAAATTTTTTGTAACGGGATTTACCCTTTTTTTGTTACAAAAAACTTTTGTTTCAAAATTTCGAAGTTTTGTAACAATATTTTTTGTTACAAATGCGCCTTTTTCTTGTAGTGACCTGAGAGGCAAGAAAGTGAGTTAAAGTCAGTTACAGACACGCGCGCACACACAGAGAGAGAGAGAGAGAAAGAGAGAGAGAGATATGAGTCTAGAAGAAAAAAATTGAAGAGCTCGAATTGTATGTATGTATAAATTAAGACAAATTAATAATTTTATATTCGTATGGATTTAACAGATCTCATGAAATGGATACCTATGTTTTTGTCTCTGTCCATTTCACTTGGACAGGTCCTCACCCGTGGAGGTTTTTCGGTTCCCATATTTAGGGACTCAACTAAAAAAAAATATAGGAACCTAATTTAAATTAGTGAAATTATAAAGATCAATATAGTAATTAAACTTAAAATAAATAAAAATATTACAATATAAATATGACAAAAATTAAAAACAATGCACCTTCGTAAATATGAATGTTATAATTATGGGTAAGTATGTGTTGTAATTATGTTATAATCATTATATATAAATATAGTCGAATTAGCTTACAAATTAATGCGCTAAGCTTATTCAAAATGAAATTTAACTCATTTAATGGATGATATCAAATTTAAACTAAAACTCAATTCATATGTTGATGAGCTTAATTTATTGAATTATTAACGAATTGAGTTTAAAAATTGACTTAACTCATTTTTGACCCGTCATATTAAAAATACGAAATAATTAGTCTTAAATACTATCATGTTGTAATAATGGTTCATGCACAAACTAAAACCATAGTCTTTTGTGTGAAGAATGATTCATTATTATAGCAACCCATTGCGCAAAGAAGGAGTTAGTTTCCAAAACCCTAATAATATCACTTTATACAATATTGACAATAGTTATTTGTTTCAAGTTGAATGTTGGAGAGAGTGCAGATGGATTATATTTTCCTCCTAAAACAGTAACAGTTCGAATCACGAACCGTTTGAAAGATCTGCAACCTTGGTTTGCATTGCAAGGACAAGCAATCGGATTATGGGTTTCAAACACTTAGGGTTGATGAAAGTTGGAGTTTCCAATTTCAATCTAGCCAATTATGGCCTACGCTGCATGTTTGGGCGCCATTATTTTGTTAAAAAAAGATTTTTTTTTTCAATGAAAAAAGATCTTTTTTTATTTTTTAACGTATTTGGCAAACTTCTAGTAGTAAAAATAAAAGCACTAGTAAAATTAAAAAAAACCTTTTTTGAGAAACTGTAATTTACATCTTTTTTTAAAAGATTTTTTTTCCTTAAAAAAAAGATATTTTTTATGTAATAAATAAACAAAAAATACTTTTATATTGTTATACCCAAACATAATTAATAGATAAAAAGACTTTTTTACATGAGATATCCAAACATATAATTACTTTTACTTTTCAATAAGATCTTTTAAAAAAAGATAACTTAAAAAAAAATCTTTTCTTAAAAGCTCACCCAAACAAGCTCTACATCATTATACTTTTGTAGCTTCACATGGCTCATGGATACCAGGCTACACTACTTTGATATTTATTCTTATAAGCGTGATTGATGCAAAGAGTGTGACTGCGAGGTTCATGAACAGGGTTGTTATCATCATGATCATCATCATCTTGGTATGTAACTTTGTATATATATCTTTTCTTAGACTGATGATTAAAGTGCTAACTAAAAATAATAAAGGTTTAATTATTTTATTGGTCTCTATAGTTTTGCAAAATTTTTAATGAGGTCCTTATACTCTTTTTTTTCTTTTTAATTAAATTCTTGTATCAATTTTTTTTAATTGAGTTCCTATACTTTTTTTTTATTTAGATCTCTGCACCAAATTTTTTTTATGTTAGATTCCTATATAATTAAGTCAATTACTATCAAGAGGGATCTAATTGAAAAAAATAATTAATGTAAGGACCTAATTAAAAGAAAAAAAAATATAAAAATCTAATTAAAAATTTTGCTAAATTATAGAGACTATTAAGACAACTAATTAACAAACAGAAAACAAGTATGATTTTCATGTGTCTAGCTTGGTAGAATACAACACTTCCTATGAAATTGGTTTCTTCTCCCACAGCTATAAATAGTAACACGGTAATGTTAGAAATAATAAAAAATTAGTAAAAAATTATTTTATTTAATATTTATTAATTATTTTTAAAATAAATATATAATATTAGATATAATAAGTATATAATTTTAAATATTATATACATAAAATTATAGATGTTAGTCGATTATTCGGTTGAAGCATTTAAAAACTATATATGTAAATCTCGAAGGCTCAAAATTATATACATAAAATTGTCCAATACCCTTTTTTAATATTCATGACAGTGAATTTTTTTGTCTACAAGTAATTAAACATTCTCTTGACAAAAATAAATCCAAATTAAACTAACCATAAAACAGGACATTAAAATAGAGTTATCTTTGTCTGAAGAAGAATTCCAATCATCCACATATTTCAAACAAACAATGTGAATATGGGAAATATGTACAATAATAATGAATGATCAAACTATCATATAAGAATGGAAAAAAGATCAAACCTAGCCTGTTGAAAAGTTGGTCGATGATGAATGAAAAAATTGGATTGAACACTTTATGAACCAAGGAATTTGCCAAAGTTAAAACTTAAAACTAAAAATTGGAAAAATTTAGAGCAAGCTAGTTTAATCAAGTAACATTAAATAAACAAATAATCTAAAACTTCTGCTTTAAGCTTAATCTCTTCGACGAGGTAAAACATCAAACACTTTGTTTTTCTCTAACATAAATAAAGAGAATACATAAGAAACTAAGCAAAATAAAAAAAAGTCAAATTAACAGTTTGTTATAGAAAATTAATACAATAGTATATATGATGCATGCAGAAGACATGAAAAAGAACTCAAATTTTATGAGAAATTTAAAGAGAAATTGGCGAAGAAAAACATATGCGAACACAAACTCAAATAGAGAAAAAAAAAAGATGAATAATCTTCTGTTTAAAAAAGATAATTTAGTCTTTAATTTGTTATTTATATTCCAATTTTATTGGAATTAAAAATAACTAAGAGGAGGGTGAGAGTTAAATTAATGGTACAGTTTTGTAGAAATAAAGTGTGAACCAAACATGGAATATAATATTCGCATTGTAAAGTTCTTGGGAAATCTCGACAAATCAACCAACTACACACATTCTATTTTCAATCATTGTCAAACATACGCATGTATAATTAGGACAATTTTACCAAAGTTGTAACGTGATAAAGGTAAAAAGATATCGGAAAATTTTGGTAGCCAAAAAAATATTAGTAAAAAACAACCAAAATTTATCTTATTTAGCATTTATTAATTGTCACGACAATTAATGAATGTTAAATAAGATAAATTTTGGCTATTTTTTTTTTTTTGTCTATCTAGTATTATCCAAAAGATATTTAGTATGTGAGCTATAAAGGTTTGTATCCAAAATGTTTGATGGCGAAAGAAAATCAGCTAAAAACAGTTATAATTTGTCTTATTTAACATTTATTAATTGTTGCGACAATTAATGAATGCTAAATAAAACAAATTTTAGTTATTTTTTTTTTGTCTTTTTAACATTATCCTGTATCCAAATAAATTAGGAAGACGTGCCTAATCCTCTAAATAAATAAATTATATCATTTTACCCTTTGCAAATCCTTAAAGCCTTAAAATCTGCAATATTTGGTCACTAGTTATTTGTACATTCATTAAAACGTCATTATTTAATGACTGTGATATAATAGAATTGATGCTAATATAATATAAGAAAGGAAAAAAATAGAAGAAATCATATTGCATTGAATGCTTGTCAAATTATAGAATCAATTCCAATAATATAAGAGAGGAAAAGAATAAAAAGAATCATATTAAATTGAATGTTTGAAATACTATAGAATCAACAGAAGAAAGAAAAAAAATTAAATAATTAGTGCTAATTAGTGTATATTTTCGTGCACTTCATGAAATAATTCATAAAAATATATGAAATTTTTTATTAAATAAAATTTAAA
This sequence comes from Arachis hypogaea, assembly GCF_003086295.3. NCBI lineage: Eukaryota > Viridiplantae > Streptophyta > Magnoliopsida > Fabales > Fabaceae > Arachis > Arachis hypogaea. Next base: position 91,498,000 of record NC_092040.1, read on the forward strand.
AATATATATAATAATTATTATTATAAATATTTTATAAAGTTATAATTAAAATCAAAATTTAACTAATTTTAATGTTAAAAATATTAAAAATAGTTAGTATTTATTTTACTTGATTTGGGTGATTAGTTGAGTAATCATCTCACTCGTCTACTTAATTAAGTATTAAGGATTCGAATCTTACGTTGTGCATGTAACAACTTATTGACTAGTAACTGATCCTCTTGTTGAATTGAAAAATACGATATTAAAAAATAGTATTTATCTTTAAAGTAGAACAATTTCTCATTGATAATGTTGAGGCAGGTAAAGAAACCCAAAGTCATGGGCTGATTAAAAAAGTCCAAGAAATTGGTAAAAGCTGATAACTAGTTGTGTATTGTGTGTATAGCTCTTAATGAAAAAAAAACTTTTACCATTTTATATAAGTCTTTCAAGTGGAATATAACTGTAGCATATCAAAAACTCACCCTTAGTAATTCATTGAAAGGCATTTTCTTTTCAATTAGCAGTATATTGCTCTGCATCACTTGCTCTGTATTTTCTTTTTTCATTTCTTTACTCTTTTATGGTATCTTAGGGTTCCAAGAGATCCATGGCTTCTAGCAACCCCTCCTTACCCACCAACAATAATGTTCCTCCAATCATCTATCAGTAACGATCGTTCAATCCAATTTCAGACAAACTATGTAAAATAAATTTTAAGACCTGGCAACAACAAGCACTCAAGGCAATTCAAGGTCAGGATTTTCAAGATCATCTCATCAAAGAACGAATCCCACCCCAATTCTCATCCAAGTCTGATTAAGAAGCAGGAATTGAATCCTCCTTCTACAAATAATGAAAGCAAGATGATTGTCACTTAGTTTCTTGGATGTTTGCCTCAATTGACAATGCGTTCAAGAACAAAATGGTAAGTTCCACGCTCAGATATGAAATGTGACAGAAAATTGAAGATTATTTCGCACAATCCACCAAATATCAAATTAAACAACTGAAAGCTCAACTGAAATTGATAAAAAAAACAAGGTCAGACAGCTAGTGACTACATTTTTAAAATCAAGAATGTGACTGATTCAGTTACAACTTTAGGTAATCCTCTCTCTAAGGAAGAACATGTGGAAGTTTTATTAGAAGGACTTAATGAAGAGTACCAAAATTTTCTTTTTACTGTCAATGCCAAACCAAAAATTTATAGTCTTGTGGAAGTAGAAAATCTTATCATGTCTCATGACGACATGATAGAGAAATTCAAGAAAAATGGGAATGGCATTCTTCAAGCTAATCTCACCTAAAATTCCTTTCCTGTGTTTTACAACTCTGCTCGGAAAAATGGATTACGACGAGAAAGAGGGAGACATTTTCCTAAGGGAGGACGTGCATTTTCTCAGCAAAATCGACCTCAATGCCAAGTTTGTGGCCGTTTCGGTCACATTGTGTGGCATTGCTTCAATCACTTTAATCAAGATATTCCACCCCCTTCTTAGAATCAAGAACAACAATCTAGAAACCTGGCTTATAATTAGAATTACTCAACCTCTTCTACTTCTCCTCAAGGACCTTCAACTGCATTCACTACACCTCCCCCTCCAGCACCATCCTTTCACCATCCCACTGCTTTTCTTGTTGTCCCCAATACTGTTGTAGATCCTGCTTGTTATCCAGATACTGGGACTTCTCATCATGTGACGCCAAACCAATCAAACTTGTTGACATGTTCAGAATATACGGGCCCAGAACAGGTTCAAGTGGGTAATGGTGAAGGTATCTCCATCTCTCATATTGAAATTTTTTTTCTATACTCTTTAGATTTTAAAAGATATTTTAATCTCCAGCACTTGATACACACACCACAAATCACCAAGAACTTGATTAGTGTTTCAAAATTTGTTAACGATAACTATGTCTATTTTGAATTCTTTGCTAATTTTTGTCGTGTGAAATGCCAATTTACACAAACTCTTACAAAGTATACGTGAATGAGGCATATATCAATTTACAAATGTTGTTTTCTCTCAACCCTCTCATTCACCCAATTCTCCTATTGCTTTTACTGTGTCTTGTTTAGTGTTAGATTTGTGGCATAAACGCCAAGGGCATTTATCTCTTAAATCTGTTAAACTAATTCTCTCTCAATGTAATATTCAACATTTGATGAAGTATGTAAATGAGTATACTCATGTATGTAAAAATTGTGCACAAGCAAAAATGCATAAATTACCTTTTTCTGACTCTAATACAATATATACTACTCCTCTTGAATTGGTGTTTTTTGATGTCTGGGCCCTCTCCTCATATTTCTCATCTTAGATTTCGATGCTATGTTACCTTTATTGATGCATTCTCAAGATATACTTTTGCTTTTTTATTAGTTACAAAATCACAAATTTTTTTGACTTTTCAACAATATAAACTGTATATTGAGAATTTGACAGGACACAAAATCAAAACACTACAAACAGATAATGGAGGGCGAATATACCTCCAATGCCTTTTTTGAATTCTTGGCAAGAGCAGGCATTACTCATCGTTTTTCGTGTCCCTATTTCATAAACAAAATGGGACTACAGAACGAAAACATTAACATCTCATAGAGATGAGTCTAGCTATGCTTTCCACTGCTTCTATACTATTGCTTTATTGGGATGAAGCAGTTCTTATTTCGACTTAATCAATCGTATTCCAACTCAGGTTCTTTTCAATTTATCTCTATATGAAAAATTGTTTAATAAAAAATCAGACTATAGTCTTTTTAAAATTTTTGGAGGCAGCTGCTACCCTTTTATGCGCCCTTACAATAAAAATAAACTTGAAAACAGATCAATAAAAAAGCCCAAGGTAAAAAAGTCCAAAGTCATGGACTGATTAAGAAAGTCTAAAAAATTGGTAAAAATTGATAACTATTTGTGTATTGTATTGTGTGTATAATTCTTAATGAAAAAAAAACTTTTACTATTCTATATTAGTCTTTCAAGTGGAACTTAACTGTAGCATATCAAAAACCCACTCTTAGTAATTTATTGAAAGGCATTTTCTTTTCAATTAGCAGTATATTGCTCCGCATCACTTGCTCTGTATTTTCTTTCTTTCTTTACTCTTTTGGATAACAACACTTATAGAAATTTGTCTTTGTTAAAATTTATCCATAACAATTTTATTTGTTATTATCATATTTATTCTTGAAGGCAAAACAATATGGCCAATGTTATTACTCGTTAAAATTTTATATTTTATGACATAATTTCCAAATTTTAAATTTATAGACTTATACCATTATATTATAAAAAATATTAAATTAATTAATATTTTTTATAATATTATCTAAATACTACCATTGAAATCACAAAAAAAACATTATCATTGAGTATTAGTTTGTGTAAAAAAAAATTATAATAACTTTTATTATTTAATATATAATTTATTCTATTAAAAAATAATTTATGAAAAAGTATAGGGATCAGCAATTTTTGTGTTTTGTGATCAGTACTTAATCATCAAAAGTTTTATCATTGGATGTAATCTCAGACCATTAAAAACACTATTAATAACTAATTAATAATTACAAAATATAAAAATTGCTGATCTCTAACACACCTCATAATTTATTATCCCTGAGATGGGTAAATACATTATTTTTCCCCGACATTTACACCAATTATTCCTTGATGTACCAATTATTATCACGGTACTAGTGTATGTTCCCGTGCCTTGCACGGGATAATGCATTAAATTATATAAAATTTTTTTATTAAAATTTAAATGAAAAAATATATAATAATTATTATTATAAATATTTTACAACTTAAAAATATTAAAAATAATTAATATTTGTTTTAATCAATTTAGATTAGTTGAATGGTTATTTTATTTGTCTATTTAGGTAAGTATTTGGAGTTCGAATCTCGTGTTGTGTGTATAACAATCCATTAGTTAGCGACAGACCCTTAATAAATAGAACATCAATATGTGGTGGATTATTTCTCGACTTGCAAGTTAAGAAATTCATATAAAAAATTGTAATTGTCTTTAAAATAGATTAATTTTTCATTAATAGCAATACTTATGGACTTTTGTTTTTGTTAAAATTTACTTGGGATAATTTTATTTGTTAGTATCGTATTCATTTTTGAAGTCAAAACACTATGATCAACATTGTTACTTGTTAAAACTTCACATTTTGTGAAATAATTTCTAAATTTTTAAATTTATAAACTTATTTCATTACAAAAGTCATTAAATTGATTAATATTTCTTTGTAACATGCTGTACCGAAACACCATCGTTGAGTATTAGTTAATGTGAAAAGAAATCAATAACAACTTTTGTTATTCAATATGTAATTTATTCTATTGAAAAATAAATTAATATTTCCTAAACTTGTAAATACATTTTCTTCTAATTTCTTACACCATTTTATTTAACAATATTTATCATTAAAAATAGCAAATGATCATACTATCCTATAATATATGATATACAAAGTAATTTCTTATCTTAAAATTAATTCTGATTAGTGAGATAAAATTTAAAATATTTTTTATTTTCTTACTCAAATTTAAATTTAAATTTAAATTTGATTAACAACTCATCCTTTTTTAATTTCAATAAAAAAGTAAATTGGTTAGATACAAAATATTCAGCATTTAATAATTTTAATAGTTTAAATTTCAATTACCAAAAATTGGATTGCAAATTAATTATAAATGTAATAAACGATAATATATATTATATTAGTACATAAATAATGATATTCAATGTATTGATTATTTATTCTTTTGACAGAATTAATGTATAATTTATTGAGGATTGATTTATTAACCAACATTTTTTTCATAAACTTTGTAATATGTGATTTTTTATTATTATTTTAAAAATTCTTCATAATTTTTTATTTATATAATTAATTTAATTAATAACCTTTATTATTATTTTATACTAAAAAAATTATCAATTTATACTATTTACATATTTTTTACTACTAATAAATAAATAAGTATTTGCACTATTATATTTATTGTCCTAGATGATGACTTAAGTTACTTATTTTATATATTAAATAATATTTTTTATGTTAACTTTATTAAATATTAAGATGAAAAATCGTTCAATAAATTATATAAATCGTCGTTACAGAAAAGAAAAAAATTACATATCATATATAATAATTCTTGATATATATAGTGTCATGTATATATTAAGATTATCTATTTTAATTATGTGAGTGATTATTGTTATTTTTACTTTTTTGTTACATTAAAAAATAATATTTAAAACTAAAAAAGAGATAATTAATTTTGTCTTGTAAATATATCCAATTTTTATATATACTAAGTGTTATAATATTAAATAGTATAGTATTTACTATAACAATGACTCAAAATATTAATCCAAGATATATTTAGACCTAGTAAAACTTCAACGCAAGCAAGATCAACTAAAATCCATTATTAGGGTCCCAAATCTGATTCAGGTTCATTACCTTAAAGGCCCAATGCAGATGAAGTCCACGCGTCCCATCTTAAATGGGTTCAGATTGGATCTCTGTTGCTAGTTAGATATGGTAATGAGTACTCAGGGGAGCGTGAGACTCCCCCTTCACATCCTTCACTTCTATTTAAAAAAAATGCTCCTAATCCTTCTCCATCTTTGCAAGTTCCTATTTAATTACCCCTTAAGGAACGCAGATCTCCTCGGATATTTACGAATATTCTTTGAAAACTTTAAAAAAATTAACACAAAAAGACATAATATAATAATCATAAAATAATCAATTCAATATAATTCAACACAATTTATAACATATTCGTTATGAAAAATAACATTTCAAAAGGAGAAAATATAAAAATATATTCCAACATAATAACATAACATAACATTTTTGGGATGATACTGAGTGACGTAATGACAGACTTGAGAGGTAGAGAAAGTGAGTTAGAGAGAGAGAGGATCGATGCTGAGAATGAGTCTAGAAGAAAAAGAAAGAATTCGAGTTGGAGACAGAAATTAGGGTTACTAAATTCAAGAAATGGATTTATGTATAAATAAATTAGGATAAATCAATAATTTTATATTTGTGTATATTTAATAGGTTTCATGGGGCGGGTACTTATGTCTGTGTCCCATTAAGGGTGGAAATGGAAAAGCTCACCGCCAAAGCCCCCCATCTGGTGGACTGGCCTGCCCCACCCCATCTAGTAAGGCGATCCTGAATTTCCCCCTCCCGCCTAATAGTAGGCTGGAGGGTTGGTGGGCTCTCCTTTTTTTTATAAGCCATTAAATATTAAATAATATTAATTTCACAACAATTTCAATAAATTTATAATTTCCAAAAACATAAAAAAATTATAATTTTTAAATTCACACACACACATTAAAGTCTTTATAATTATAAATATGTAATAAACATAATTATAAACCAAATTTTTTAAAACAAAATAATAAAATTAACATTGTCCAAAATAAAATAAATATTGTCCAAAATATATAATTAAACATCTTCAAGTTTATAATCAATCAAACATAAAACATAATCCAAAATATAACTTAAAACATATTCAATTATCATCTTCATCCTCTTGTAGATCAATAACATCATAGAAATTTATAAAAAAATTTTCATGACAAAATAAAAGCTTGGCCCAACGGAAAAGCCTGCCCGGCCCCACTCTCATCCCGCCAAAGCCCATGAATTAAGCAATGCGAGGTAGGCGTGCTTTTTAAGTTTGACGGTCTCAAATTTCCAGCCAAACCCATCTTTTTTGGCAGGTTATGTGGGTCAGCCCAACGGGTTTCGACCCATTTGCTACCCCTAGTCTCCATCTATTTTCGCGTGGCAGGTCATGAGGATTTCACAAGTCCCCGTCTATCCCCAAAGCGCGATTAATCCCTGCAAATACCCGTTTTGGCTGTTTTTGTGATCATCCTTATTGCTAGCATTCATTGGTTCGTGACGTGGAGCTATTCTAACCACTCAATAAATTCCCAGATAATCAAAGTTTAGATTATATCATTTTTATAAAGTCACATGTATCCTTGTTATAATAATATTAATAGAAGATAAATAGATAAACCCTAAGCTATTGTTTGGATATAAGATAGAAAATAAGAGAAAAGAAAATAAAAAAAAAAGAAAATGAGAGGAAAGAAAATGGAAAGAAAAGTATATTTTTTTGTGTTGTTTAGATGAAGAAAAAATGTTATTTTTCTTTTGCTTGGATGGAAAAAAAATGAGAAGAGAAAAAATTATAATAGAGAATTCAAATGTTACCTCTGTATTTTTATCCATATTTGTACTTTTGCATCCGTTTTTTTTTTTGCAATTTTAAAGAGAAAAAATTTACATGAGCCCCACATACACTTTTATGTTTTCCATTCAATTTCTTTGTTGATCCAAACAATGAAAAATTGATTTTTCAATCTATTTTCTTTTCCAGCATTTGATTTTTCCACGTACACATTTTTCATATATATAACAATAACGAATATCACATATCAGGTTAAATTACATTGATAAACCAAAGCCACCCCAAAATTACCTAAATCTCTCAAATCCAAAAATATTACCTAATTGTCTCCATTTACATTTCTATATAAATCGAATTTAATAAATTCGAATTAAGGTAATAAGTAGTAAATCGAATCTATAGAATTCGAATTACTTGATATTGTGATTCGAAAGTAAATTGAATTCAAAGAATTTGAATTATGTCATTCCCTACTAAATCGAATCTATAAATTTTGATTTATATGGTCCATGCTAAATTGAAGCAATAAGGTTCGATTTATACTCATTTAGTAGCAATCCATCTCATTGTAAATCGAACCTCCTTCATTTGATTTAGTAGTATAGATAGCATCCAAGTAATTCGAATCTTATAGATTTGATTTACTATGAAAACGCATAATTCGAACTCCATAAATTTGATTACATAGATATGTAAATTGAGACATGCACATAGCCTTTTTTACTTTGGGAGATATACGTAAAATTGGTTTGCAAATGGTTTGTAAAGGTAATTTGCTCCATATATTATAACTTGTGAAATCATAATATTTTGAGAAGTGATGTATAGACAATTTAAATATTGATAAGTTTGAAAAATTTTAAAAAAATATAAAAATATCAAAAAATTACATTTTGATCCATAAAGATTTTTTTTAAAGAAAAAATTGTCCATAATCTATGATTAATAACTTTAAAATTATATATATGTTATTTATTTTATATATATATATATTTTTATTTTATAAAGATTTATAATTTTGTTATCAGCGATGTTAGTGGTTATTGAGAGATTTTTACTTTTAAATAAATTATAGAAAAATTAAAAACAAAATTGGTTGCTATTTTTTTGACAATTCATTTATTTTTTAGTTTAAATTAAAATTAAATTATATATTTAATTTATATTTGTTTGTTTATCCTAATGATCATATATAATAGATAATACATTTAAGCATGTTTTGAAAGAAACTATTGGATTTTATATAATTAAAAGTTAACTATGAAATTAAAACTAAGATAAAATAAAATACAATAAACATATGAGGAATGAAAGTAAAAAAATAATTAAAAATAAGATAATAAAATAATTAAAAAAAGTAAAACAAAAAACAAAAAAATAATGCATGTAGTTGATAAAAATACACTGTAAAAAAAATTAGTATAATCAATGAATATAAAAGATGAAAGACAAAAATTAAGATATATTTTTGTTAAAAAATAAAAAAAACGTTGTGGAGAAGAACTTATTAATCAAGTTTTATGAAAAAATTATAAAAAATTTAAAATATTAATAAATAAAATAGTAACTCCTTTAAGAATTATTAATCAAAATACATAAAAATATATTCTGATTCTTAGATATAGAAAATACTAAGAGAATAATTTAAATTAAATTTATTTATTTTATTATTATAAATAATTTAATGTTTATTTAATTTTAGTCAAATCATATAATATAATTAAAACATATTAAAACTTTAAAGGTAAAATTAAAACTAAATGTTAAGGATAAAATTAAAATAAAATTGCATTTACTATCCTGTAATTTTTTTAATAAAAGTCTCACTTATACATCTTTAAAATGCATCACTTTAATACAGTAATATTTTTATTAAAAATAAAAATTATGATAAGTATCTCATATATTCATTAGTAAATTATATACAAATATTTTTTGAAGTATATCACTTTTATTATATAAAAATAACTTAAATACCTTTTAATGTGATTATTGTAACACCCTAATATACAAATCGTTATGCTCGAGTCATAAGTCAATGATACTACGGTGGTACGATTCTCAGGTGGATTTTTTTATATAGATATAGGTAATTTCAAAAGGAGTATTAATCGAGAAGCCTGAAAAGAGTAGGGATAAAATCGCGAAGACGTATCACTCACGTCTCAACAACAAAAAGATAAACCGTTAAGCCGAACGCGATATATGGACAAGGCATAAAGGAGATTAAGAGATAGATAATAGATAGATATTTATAGCATAAGTAAATAGCCACTAGTCGCGACCCGCGAAGTTTAGGCCGGCTAGGGTACAGTATGAAAGTAGTTGACAACAGTATATCCTAATCTCTCCCAAAGGAAACATGAGAGCCTCTATAGGCAAGTTTAAAGGAGTACAATACATAATATAATCTTTTCGAAACAAAGGTGGAGAGATTCTAAGCAAAACACAAAGTAGAGAAAATAAAGATCTTCGCCGTCTCTCAGACGACCCACAACTCACTGCTGAGCACCTGGACCTGTATCTAAAAAATAAGAGATATATACGGAATGAGAACCCCGGGCCCATGGGTTCCCAGTACGGTAAAAGTGCCAAATAAATACAATGCACTGCAATAAAAACTCACTAAGCATCCTAAACTCCTTTTCACCCAGTATCCAGCCTAAATTCTCACTAATCCATAAATAGGCATCTGTCGTAAGGGGATACTAAATCTAGTTCATATCTCATATGATTCCCAACTCGCTGACTCTCACACGAATTAGATTCAGAATCATAAACAAAACCAGCATCAGTCGTGCTGTCTCAGCAATTCTATATCAATACATCATACCCTCACCTGGAGCTAGTGAAACCATATCACTGCGTCTACTCAGGGAGCTCAAATAATCTCAACCAATGATCACCATCATCATGCAATCGCATCATCAATTCATCTCATCAAGGACAGCCCTCAACCTCCACCGACACCAACATGAGGGGCCTCTCAGTTGTACAAACACAAGCAATACAGGCAAGTAATACACAATTAAGGTACAAGTAGAACAAGTAGCACATAATCAGGTAACTTAGCATATATAATGTAGAAATCCAAAACAAATAGGCAAACCCAAACAATTCAAACATATGCAAATGATGAATGCCTGCCATATGGCTGATGATATCATCTGTCGGTTATCAAGCCAACTCGAAGTGTCTGGTAGCTAACCCGGGCACAGTCTCTCTGTTGCGTATTAATATCATTAGAGGGAATATGTGCCCTATCACCATTAGAGGGTATCTGCGCCCTGTCGCCATTAGAGGGTATCTGCGCCCTGTCGCCATTAGAGGGTATCGGTGCCCTGTCACCCTTACAACCAGAGAGAAAATACAAGCATGCTTACATTCAACATTTTCCATCATTATTCATTTATCATATTCGTTCATTTATCATATATGCCTTTATACTCAGCCATAATCCATAATGGCTTTGTGACAAACCCCAATTTGACGGTTTGTTTTGTATTAAGTTTAGAGTACTTTGATAACCTTTTGTCACATTTAGCCTATGAATTAGCATGGTTTTGTTGTCTCTCCCATATTTGCGCTTAAGTGTAAAAACATGCTTTTAAACCTTATTTTGATGCATTCTAAGTTTCTCTTTGATTCCATAAGATGCCTTGATGTGTTTGCTAGTAATCTCAGGTTGAAATAGGCTAGGCATGGATCAAAGGAAGCAAGGAAGGAAGCATGCAAGTGGAGAGAAGCACAAAAAGCCAAAGAATTGATCTAGGCCATGCACGCGCACGCGCACAAGGCGCTCGTGCGCACATTGCGAAACAGGCCAAGGACGCGCACGCGTACCGTGCGCGTACGCGCCGATGGAGGCACATGACCTCATTAATGTAACACATGCCTGGCGATTTTGGAAGGTTTTCAGCAACCAACTTTGGCGCCAAAATGCATATAAGAGCCAAGGATTGAAGGGGATTGACACACATTGACACATTCACACCCATAGTCTAATTAGGAGATAATTAGATAGATAGGTAGTTTTAGAAGTAGTTTCTAGAGAGAGAAACTCTCACTTCTCTCTAGAATTAGGATTAGGTTTAGGTTAATCTTCTTTCTTAGATCTAGGTTTAATTCATGCTTTGATTCAATTTTCCTTTATCAATTCTCAATCTTCTCATCTCTCTCTTTCTAGTTATGTGCTTTTATAATTGTAATTCTTCATTTTGTTTTGGATAGATTGTTGTTCTTTAGTTTCATTTCAATAATGCAATTTGAGGTAATTCAGGATAATTGTGAATTCCTTGATTGTTGTTGTTAATTCTTTGCAATAATTGTTGTTAGATTCTATCTTTGTTGTCAATTTACTATGCTTTTCTTTTATGCCTTCCAAGTGTTTGATGAAATGCTTGGTAGGATTTTAGTGTAGCTTTTGTTCCTCTTGGCTTTGGTTGAGTAATTAGTGACTCTTGAGTTATCTAATCCTTTTGTTGATTGATAATTAGAAGTTGCTAATTGATTTGAATACCTCTAAAGCTAGTCTTTCCTTTAGGAGTTGATTAGGACTTGAGGAATCAAATTGATTCATCCACTTGACTTTCCTCCATGGTTAGAGGTTGACTAAGTGGGAGCAATGGACAATTTGCTATCACAATTGAGGAGGATAACTAGGATAGGACTTCTAGTTCTCATATCTTGCCAAGAGCTTTGCTAGTTGTTAGTTTATTTTCTTTGCCATTTATAATTCTTGTCTATAATCTCAAAAACCCCAAAATAACTCACAACCAATAACAAGACACTTTATTGTAAATCCTAGGGAGAACGACCCGAGGTTTAAATACTTCGGTTTATAAATTTTAGGGGTTTGTACTAGTGACAAACAACTTTTTGTATGAAAGGATTGTTGTTTGGTTTAGAAACTATACTTGCAACGAGATTTCATTAGTGAAATTCTAAACCGTCAAAAATCCAATCGTCACTTTGCCGTAACTCGGCAATAACTCAGCCATCCATCTCACAGTTCAATCCAGAACTAGCCAATTTATCAACATGGCTCCGCTGTATCCAGCAATAACTCAGCCATCCGACTCATGGTTCAATCAAGAACCAACCATTTATCAATAAATATAGCCCTTCAGCTCATGGCATACACGGTACTTCCACCGCCATCCTCCGTATCTCATATAATCATCTTTGATCATCATTGATCATAACTTTTCCCTTCTTCATTCGCAAGTTACCACATCCCTTAGCTCCTTTCTCATTTCTAGGCATATCATAATGATTTAATACATAAGGGGTGAGATCGGAGGCTTAGAAGTATGAGATTTAGCTTTTAAAACTCACAAATCAACTTTGGGATGAAAATAGGGCTACGCGCACGCATACTTCACGCGCACGCGTGGATGGCCACAAAGCTCATTGACGCGTATGCGTCATACACGCGGACGCGCGGATTGAAACACAGCCAGACGATGCGTACGCGTCAGCCACGCGTACGCGTGGGTGCATTTGCGCCCCAGGTACAAAACTGGCACAACTCTGGCACAACTCTCGGGAAAATGGCTGGGCATTGGGTGCAGCACATCGACGCGCACGTGCACACCACGCGCATGCGTGGATGGTGCCTTCTTGAGGAACGACGCGTACGCGCCAAGCGCCTACGCGTGGAGGGTCATTCTGCTAAAATTTTCTAAGTTAAAAGCTGCAGAATTCACAGATTCAACCCCCAATCTTCTGACGGACATAACTTCCTCATTTTAAATCGTTTTTCGCCCGTTCTACGAACGGCATGGACATCCCGGATCCAACTTCACTTCTAAACAAATTTGGTACAAAACAGAAATCTACAGTCCAAGTTATGTCCCGTCAAAGTATGCCCAAAAACCATGTTTTCACTCAAAACCACAAAGTGCCATTTTCAAAACAAGCCATTTTCAACTCTTTTCAAAATCAACCAAAACATGCCAATTTCATCCCTTTTCTTTGAAATCAATCAAAGTATATCAAAATCGACATTAAGCCTCCTCAACTCATACACTAACACATTACCACAATTCACAAAACCGCCATATAACCATTTTTACCTATTTTAAACAAATGACTAAATTACAAACACATTAACATATCATACATCCTTTCTCATCCCAATTTTCAACAATACTATTTCCAATCAATCATCATTATACATAATCAATATCATACTCACTATCACATGGTTTCACCCACAAATCAACCTTAATCATTTTTCAAGCATATATCACAACATACATATCTCTCATGCATCATCATACCATCAAGGCATCAATAATCATGATCACATATATGACCACATAACATACCTCAACCAAAACTAAACATACCTCATCTATACAATTTCACCCAAAATTACCAAATTTCACACTTCAACTCCTCAAACCTTATTATTCAATAACCAACCCAATCATTCATATATTCATTATCTGAAATTTATCCAATCACTTATGTCATCATACAATACACACATCAACTTACCTTCCTTACCTCTTTTCGGCCTCCGGCCTAAGATTCACGGCCTTCGGTCCAAGTTCACAATTTAAATGCATAAATCACAAATCAATACTCATTGCCCAATACATCAAATTCTCATTACGCCAAGCATACAAGGTCACACAATTTTCAACCCAATCATTAATTCACATTACATACCAACTATGCATATTAGCACCAACCATTTACACAATCCAAACTTAATCCTAGGGGCATCTAGCCTAAGAATTCTCATCACACCACACGGTACTTAAATGAAACTTAAACCGTACCTCTTGTAGCTAAATCAATTGAGCCCCTTCTTTGAAATTCTCCACCAACCTTAGCCCCAATCCTCACCAAAGCTCCTCAAGCAACACCAATCTCCCAGTTGTGCACCAAAACCATCAAATACACTAACATAACTAATATCACATACATACATCAACCTAGAGTTCATAAAAATGACAATTCACAAGGGTTGGAGGGTTTCTTACCTTAACCCACTGAAGTTTGTGATGAATATCACCCATGGCTCATACTAGAGCACTCCTAAACAACCAAAATCACAAGGTTTCCTCAAAACTCAAACCAAATTTGAATTTGAAGAGAAAAATGAAAATAGGACAGAGGACAGTGGATTACTCACCACAAAACTTAGATAGAATTATAGAGGATGAGAAGAGCGACGCGTGGCCGCAAACGGCTTGTCAATCGGAGTTCCGTAGCTCATGTTATAGTGATTTGAAGATCAAAGAGAGTTAGGGTTTCTCTCTTCTCTTCTCTCTTCTCAATTCAGCGTGGAACACAATAATGGAGGGAGGAATGCTGCTGAAATGGCTTAATAAAGCTATATATATGTTGGATCTTGGACCCACTTAAGCCTAATTCACTTATTTTTGTCCGTTGGCCCAATTTTGGGCCAAAACCTTTAAGATTAGCGCTCCAAATCGCACTTTAAATATTTCTACCTCCCCTAATCATAATTTCTCATTCCTTAATCTTATTTACTCATAATCAATTTTCTCAGCTGCAGTACCAGACAGATCTCAGCCGGTACTGCCGTTCAAAATTTCACTACGCGCTTTTACGCAGAAAACTATGTTTTCCGACTCGGAAAAATTCACTGAATCCAAATATCATATTTAAATCGTCAAATTCCAATTGTCAAATCTTCCAACCATATTCGCTCCTATTTAACTTATTATTTAATTAATTTCGGTTAGATCGGGTATTACAATTATGATAATTCATTAAGTATTATATTTTTTTTTACTAATTTATATTTAATAATTTACCTCTAACTTTTAATTATAGTATAAATATACGATATGATATCAAAAAAAAGTTATAGCGACATAAATTTTTTACTAACAAAAAATAATTTTTTTTAATTTTTTTAGGCATGTATCTATTTTTTCAAGTTATACATTTTAATTTATATAAATTAATGATAATTAAATGTAAAAAAAATATTAATTAATAAAAAAATAAAATTTAAGATAAACATGTCCTAAATAAATTGAAATAAAATAAAAAATTTTAATTATGATCATTAATTATAATCATATATATATATATATAGTATATTAATATTTTGTATTTTTATTTTTCAATTTTAAATTATCACAAACATTAGTTACGAATTTTATATAATAGATTTTTTCTGAATTTTTATTGCTTGTTCGTTGTTAATTTTTATCTAATATATTTTATTATTTTTGCCTATAAAACTATCAACTACCTAATATTATAATTTAATTAATAAGAATGATGACATTAATATTTTTTCATAAGTCTTGTTATTATTTATAATTATAGCCATAAATAAATTTATTTTCTTAATGAATGTTAATTTTGATGTCAAATTTTATATTACTTTTAAAATTTTAACATAATTGAGTCTAATTTTTACATTTTAAAATGAATTTATTCGAAAAAATTAATATGTAAATCATATTATTATTATAAAATTATTTTTTTAACATAATTAGTAGTGCTTATTTAAACTATTAAATTTAACTTCTAATAATATTAAAGTCAATCTATTTTATTATTTTGTGCCTTCAAAAAAATTTATACGACTGATGCCGCTAAGATGCTTCTCTGCTTTTTCATGGATGATGCATTTTTTAGAACAGCTCTTCATTTATCTTAAAAATGCCTCTGTGAATGATATTTCTATATAAACTAAATGGATTCATGCAAATTTTCAACAAAAAGATAACAGATTCTATGGGCTGCTCATATTTTTTAAATATAAGAACTTGATTTTACCTTCTCCCTTTACACATTAGTCCGAGTCCAACAGGATGTTTCCTGATATATATTTTTTGTGACGATGGAAATTTAATGATTTCCAAAAAATAAATGGCTGAGAATTTCACAAATCTTTAACCACTAATACATATTTACTTTTATTCTTGCAAATGCAAAAATTTAAGAATTTGACCATTATCATGCATCTCATCAATAAGGTTCTGCAAAACCTATTATTTGCACATTTGAAAGCTTTTGTAGCATTTTTTACCAAAAAAGAAAGTTTGGTATTCATATAAATTAAATCATATGAAATTTGTTTGTTTTATTGAACAATAAATTTTTAAAAAATGTAGGCTTATGACTTCTTTCAACATTGTTACAAACAATATTCATACGCATTATCACTTTTTTTAGCGATAACATTAGAAAAAAATATAATTTGTTGTCATTCTAAAAAATAAATTCATAATAGGTCAATTGCCATAAAAATATAACATTTGAAAAAAAAAATCATTATAATGAGTATATTTATTTTAACAAATATTCTACTATCTAATAATATAAAAAAATACACATTGACTACTTTAAATTGCTACATGTCAACTTCCATCTATATAGTAGTATAATGCCTAAATTGAGATATCTTCATCAAGCAAACAATCAATAAAAAAAATTATACATAAAGAAAAAAAAGAAAAAGAAAAGAAGAGTTGAAATAGTAAGAGCATAAAAATCATGATTCTTATAATTTTGTGTGACCATCTATATATAATAGACCAGACAACTATAATTATTTAACAAAATTAATTTGTATTTATTGCACTCAACTTGAATAAGTAAGAAATTATCTTATTTTAATTTAGTCCTTAATTCACATCATTTGAATTTAGTTCAATATATATGATTTGATTTAATTTGATTTAATTATTAGTTGAAAATATCTCAGTTGCCTATATTATTCATAGATTTATTATTTTAATGACTAATAAATTAATCAAACTAATTAATTAGTACACACAATAAATTTGATTTAATAAATTAAAAAAATAAATTAAAAATACTAACAGAATATTAAAATAAATAAATTAAAAAATATTACCAAATCAAATTGATATAAATTATAATAAATGATATGATATTTAAATATCTAATCAAATCAATTAGTTGATATAGTTAGTTTATCGTGTAACACCCTAATATTCAAATCCTTATGCTCGAGTCATAAGTCAATGATATTATGGTGGTACGACTCTCAGGTGGATTTTTAAATATATATAAACATAGGTAATTTCGAAAGGAGTATTAATCGAGAAGTCTGAAAAGAGTAGAAATAAAATCGCGAAGACGTATCACTCACGTTTCGACAACGAAAAGATAAAACATGAAGCCGAAAGCGATATATGGACAAGGCATAAAAGAGATTAAGAGATAGATAACAGATAGATATATATAACATAAGTAATAGCCACTAGTCACGACCCGCGAAGTTTAGGCCGGCTAGGGTACAGTATGAAAGTAACTGACAACAGTACATCCTAATCTCTCCCAAAGGAAACATAAGAGCCTCTATAGGCAAGTTCCAAAAGAGTTTAACCCATAATATAATCTTTTCAAAACAAAGGTGGAGAGATTCTAAGGAAAACACAAAGTAGAGAAAATAAACATCTTCGCTGTCTCTCAGACGAACCGCAGCTCACTTCTAAGCACCTGAACCTGTATCTGAAAAACAAGAGATATATACGGAATGAGAACCCCGGGCCCATGGGTTCCCAGTACGGTAAAAGTGCCAAATAAATACAATGCACTGCAATAAAAACTCACTAAGCATCCTAAACTCCTTTTCTCCAAGTATCCAGCCTAGATTCTCACTAATCCATGAATAGGCATCTGTCGTAAGGGGATACTAAATCTAGTTCATGTTACACATGTTTCCCAACTCGCTGATTCTTACACGAATCAGACTCAGAATCATAAGCAAAACCATCACCAGTTGTTCTGTCTCAGCAACTCTATATCAATACATCATACCCTCGCCTAGAGCTAGTGAAATCACATCACTGCGTCTACCCAGGGGCTCAAATTATCTCATTCAAAAATCATCATCATCATGCAATCGCATCACCAATTCATCTCATCAAGAACAGCCCCCAACATCCACCGACACCAACATGAGGGATCTCTCAGTTGTACAAGCACAAGCAATACAGACAAGTAATACACAAATAAGGTACAAGTAGAACAAGTAGCACGTAATCAGGTAACATAGCATGTATGATATAGAAATCCAAAACAAATAGGCAAACCCAAACAATTCAAACATATGCAAATGATGTATGCCTGCCTATGGCTGATGATATCATCTGTCGGTTATATAGCCAACCCGACATGTCCTGGTAGCTAACCATTGGACAGAAACACCCCTTGCGGAGCAAGTAGGTTTGAGCTACAACCCCCTTGCTACTACCCGCTCAACCCAGAGCCAGTGGAACAACCACTACTGCGGCTACTACCCAGGCGGGTGTTTAAAAGCTCAACCTGGAGCGAATGGATTCACCACTACTGCCGATACTACCCAGGCGTCACAATCTCTGACCTGGAGCAAGCGGGACGAACCACAACCCTTGCTACTGCCCAGGTATCTCAAGCATTAACCCGGAGCAAGCGGGACGAACCACAACCCTTGCTACTGCCCAGGTATCTCAAGCATTAACCCGGAGCAAGCGGGACGAACCACAACCCTTGCTACTGCCCAGGTATCTTAAACATATATTCATTCAATCTCAATTCATATTATCAATCCTCATTATTATCAAACCTCAAACATTAACCTGGAGCAAGTGGGACGAACCACAACCCTTACTACTACTCAGGTATCACAAATACATTCATTCAAAACTCCATAATTAAACTCATTTATCATAAACATCCTTTTCCGTCTCATACCCGGAGCAAGTGGACAACGCCACTGCCTACTACCCGGGGTTACACATCACATTTCAACATCTTCCACTATTATCCATTTAACACATTCATTCATTAATTATATATGCATTTATACTCAGCCATAATCAATAATGGCTTTGCCGTGACCCGGCAATAACTCAGCCATCCGGCTCATGGTTTAATCAAGAACCAGCCATTTATCAATAAATATAGCCCTTCGACTCATGGCATACACGGTACTCCCACCGTCATCCTCCATATCTCATATAATCATCGTTGATCATCATTGATCATAACTTTTCCCCTTGCTTCACTCGCAAGTTACCACATCCCCTAGTTCCTTTCTCATTACTAAGCATATCATAATGATTTAATACATAAGGGGTGAGATCGGAGGCTTAGAAGTATGAGATTTGGCTTTTAAAACTCAAATATCAACTTTGGCATGAAAACAATGCCACGCGTACGCGTACTCCACGTGCACGCGTGGATGGCCTTAAAAACTCATCGACGCGCAAGCGTCATGCACACTAACGCGTGGATTAAAAATTTGCCAAATCGACGTGCACGCGTCAACCACGCGTACGCGGGGATACTCTTGTGCCCCAGGCACAAAGCTGGCACAGTTCTGGCACAACTCTCTGGAAAATGGCTGGGCATTGGGTGCAGCACTATCGGCGCGCCCGCGCACATCACGCGCACGCGTGGATGGCGTTTTCTGGAAGATCGGCGCGTACGCGCCAAGTGCGCCCACGCGCAAGGGGTTATTCTGCTAAAAATTTTCTAAGTTAAAAACTGCAAAATTCACAGATTTAGACCCCAATCTTCCAATGGACATAACTTCCTCATTTTAAATCATTTTTCATCCGTTCTTCGAACGGCATGGACATCCCTGATCCCATTTCATTTCTAAACAGATTTGGCACAAAACAGAGATCCGTAGTCCAAGTCATGTCTCACCAAAGTATGCCCAAAAACCATATTTTTCCTAAAAACCACAAAGTGCCATTTCAAAACAAACCATTCCCAACCCTTTTCAAAATCAATCAAAACATGCCAATTTCATCCCTTTTCTTTGAAATCAATTGAAATGTATCAAATTCAACGTCAAGCCTCCTCGACTCACACATTAACACATTACCACAATTCACAAAACCGCCATATAACCATTTCTACCCATTTCAAACAAATGGCTAAATTACAAACACATCAATATGTCATACATCCTTCCCCATCCCAATTTCCAACAATAATACTATTTCCAATCAACCATCATTATACATGATCAATATCATACTCACTATCACGTGGTTTCATCCCCAAATCAACCTCAATCATTCCTCAAACATATATCACAACATACATATCTCTCATGCATTATCATACCATCAAGGCATCAATAATCATGATCACATATATGACCACATAACATACCTCAACCAAAACCAAACATACCTCATCTATACAATTTCACCCGAAATTACCAATTTCCACACTTCAACTCCTCATACCTCATTATTCAATAACCAACCCAATCATTCATATATTCATTATCTGAAATTCATCCAATCACTTGTGTCATCATACAATGCACACATCAACTTACCTTACTTACCTCTTTTCGGCCTCTGGCCCAAAATTCACGGCCTCCGGCCCAATTTCACAATTTAAATGCATAAACCACAAATCAATACTCATCACCCAATATATCAAATTTTCAATACACCAAGCATATAAGGCCACACAATTCTCAACCCAATCATCAATTCACATTACATACCAACTATGCATGTTAGCACCAACCATTTACACAATCCAAACTTAATCCTAGGGGCATCTAGCCTAGGAATTCTCATCACACCACACGGTACTTAAATGAAACTTAAACCGTACCTCTTGTAGCCAAATCAATTGAGCCTCTTCTTTAGAAGTCTCCACCAACCTTAGTCCCAAGCCTCACCAAAGCTCCTCAAGCAACACCAATCTCCCAATTGTGCACCAAGATCATCAAATACACTAACATAACCAATATCACATACATACATCAACCTAGGGCTCATAAAATGACAAATCACAAGGGTTTGAGCACTTCTTACCTCAGCCCATATGAAGTAGGGATAGAACCCACTTAGAATCCATGTTGGAGTATCCCTAAACACCCAAAATCACAAGATTTCAACACTAACTTCCCAAAAACGTGTAACAGTGGGGAATTTCGAAAACTGGGCAGAGATGAATGGAATGCTCACCACAAAACTTAGATATAATTGTAGAGGATGAGAAGAGCGACGCGTGGCCGCAAACGGCTCGTCAATCGGAGCTCCGTAGCTCAAGTTATGATGGTTTGAAGATCAAAGAGAGTTAGGTTTTCTCTCTTCTCTCCTCTCTTCACTATTTCAGCGCCCCAACCTCTCTTTTAGGGTAAAAATGAGCTGAAATGCTCATAACTAATATTTATATATGTTGGGTCTTGGGCCCACTTAGGCCCAATTCACTTATTTTTGTCCGTTGGCCCAATTTTGGACCAAAACCTTTAAGATTAGCGCTCTAAATCGCACTTCAAATATTTCTACCTCCCCTAATTATAATTCCTCATTTCTTAATCTTATTTACTCATAATCAATTTTCTCAGCTGCAGTACCAGACAGGTCTCAACCGGTACTGCCGGTCAAAATTCCACTGCGCGCTTTTACGCAGAAAACTATGTCTTCCGACTCGGAAAAATTCACTGAATCCAAATATCACATTGAAATCATCAAATTCCAATCGCCAAATCTTCCAACCATATTCGCTCCTACTTAACTTATTATTTGATTAATTTCGGTTAGACCGGGTATTACATATCGTAATAATTTATATTTAATGAGTTAAAAGAAATAAATCGAGAAACACTCTTAGAAGCATGCCACGTCAACTCCATCATTAAATGGCAGAAATCCGATTTTTATATAATAGAATAGATAGAATAGATTATATTTCCCAAGGATAACATTTAGGAGCACCAATATCCGGAACCCTACATGGACCGGTTTCTTTGATGTTCCAATTACACTGTTGGTGGCATGCAGGATCATCACGTATCTCATCATAAATATTAAAGCGATGTATTCCCGGATACCAAGAAAAGCTACAGTTGTACACAATTCTGTTTCTGTGAAAAAGGGTTGGAATGAATTTGAAACTCCAACTTTGAAGTAAACCTTGTCGACTGTTCTACATCATGAGTTTTCACATTGTCGCAACGAATTTGAAGATCCAAATCGTTCAATTTGTTGCGCATGGTCACAACAATGACAATAGGTTGAGGAGCAACTTGACCATCAATCATACTAACATTGAGATTGAAAGAAACAAGTATGAGCATTATTACAACCTTAGAGAGTGATTTTGATGAGATCGTCATCTTTAATGTGCACTATATTGATGAATTTAATTTGATGATGAGATCAATCAATTTATATATATAGAAGAAGCTAAGCCTTTTTTTTAATAGTATCCTTGATTGGTATCATTAACGGTTACTACTTATGTCGTTATTTAATTTAAAATTGTTATTTATATATTAAAATTAGTCACTAAATAAAAATAGTTATTATATATTTATGTATAAATTAAATATATGTAAATATATATATATATATTTTAATATATTTTTAATGTATATTTTGTATTTTAGTTAGTATTCTATATTGATGGCTTAGCTTAATTTGTTTACTAATTTTAATATATATCTAAAATAGTTATATTTAATTATTACTATTTTTGACTCTTATGGTAAGATATAGACAACAAATTATTAAATCATTTCACCAAAAAACTTATTTTATGTATACAACCATGTGTTAGGCATACAAATAAATTCAGTGAGTATGATTTAATAGAATGGATGCTAAAATAACACAAAAGGAGAAGAGAATCTAAAAAATTTATGAATTTGAATAAGTGTCAAATTTTAAAACCAATTCTAATAATACAAGAGAGGAAAATGCTATTAAGAATAGTATTGAATTGATTGCTTGTGATATTATAGAATCAACAAAAGAAAGTAAAAAATTAAATCTTAAGAATTGGATTAAGTTGAATGAATGTGATATTATAAGATCAGTAGAAAGGAGAAAAAGAAACTAAAGAATTAGTGCTCATCACTAGTGTATGTTTCTGTACACTGTATTGGTTAATATATAAAAAATATATGAAGTTTTTTATTAAAATAAATAAATAAAATTAAAATATATAATAATTATCATTATATTTTTATATGAAGTTTTTTATTAAAATAAATAAATAAAATTAAAATATATAATAATTATCATTATAAATATTTTATAAAATTATAATAAAAATCAAAATTTGACCATTTTTAATATTAAAAATATTAAAAATAATTAATATTTATCTTAAATAATTTAAATTAATTTTGTTCATATTTTAGTCCAAATTATAAAGTCAGGCCCAATAAAGATAAAAGGTCTACCTCAAAAAATGGTTTCTACTAAATACTCGACCTCTTTAAGAAGTCGAACATGACAAAAAGGATCGGTTTGTACTTATCTGAATAAGTAATTGTCTCTTCGAATCTCTCTTACTGTCTCTATTTTTTCTAAAAGATAGATGTAAGGTCCCACATCAGTTGGGGAGGGGAACGAAGCATGCCTTATAAGTGTGTGGATATCTCTCCATAGCATGACGCGTTTTGACGAGTGAGTGTGGGGGGTTTTGACTATCATCCCTATTGTTAAAGGCAAAATCGTGAGGCATTGTATGCCAAAGCGGACAATATCGTGCTAGCGGGTGGTCTAGGATGTTACAGATGGTATTAGAGTCGGAACCCGGATCGATGTGCCAGCGAAGGCGTTGGGCTCTCTTAGGGGGTGGATTGTAAAGTCTCACATCAGTTGGGGAGGGGAACGAAGCATGCCTTTTAAGGGTGTGAATACCTCTCCCTATCATAACGCATTTTGACGAGTGAGTGTGAGAGGTTTTGGCTATCATTCTTATCGTCAAAGGCAAAATCGTGAGGCCAATATCGTGCTAGCGGGTGGTCTGAAATGTTACAATAAATTCCAATAAACTCCCAAAAATAAAGAAAATGATTATCCTTTAATAAAGATAAGACTTCTACAACAAAGTTAATTATCTATTCTACTCAAATTAATACAATAATATATATGATGCATGCAGAGAACATGAAAAAAAACTCAAATTTTGATGAGAAATTTAAAGAGAAATTAGCGATGATCAGAAAAACATATGCGAACACGAACTCAAATAGAGAAAAAAAAATAGATGAATAATGTTCTGTTTAAAAGAGATAATTTAGTCCTTAATTTGTTATTTATATTCCAATTTTATTGGAATTAAAAATAACTAAGAGGAGGGTGAGAGTTAAATTAGCGGTACAGTACTGTAAAAATAAAGTGCGAACCAAACGTGGAATATAATATTCCTATTCTAAAGTTCTTGGGAAATCTCGACAAATCAACCAACTACACACATTCTATTTTCAATCATTGTCAAACATATGCATGTATAATTAGGAGCATTTTATCAAAGTTGTAATGTGACAAAGGTAAAAAGATATTTAGTATGTGAGCTATAAAGGTCTGTGTATCCCTAAAAAAATTAGGAATACGTGCCTAAACCTCTAAATAAATAAATTATATCATTTTACCCTTTGCAAATCCTTAAAACCTTAAAATTTGCAATATTTGGTCACTAGTTATTTGTACATTCATTAAGTTTTAGGGCATATTAAGTTTGGGCCATCTAGTGTACAGATGTGTCTGTACAGATTTTTGTCTTTTTGTGGCTGATAAAGCGTGTCATTAAAAGTGTTGCTTAAAGAGAAAGTGTTACCCTTAATCGTTAACTTGGCTCTAATACCAATTTTTTAACTTCGATTTTTCTTTTAATTTCTTTTTTCAAAATTTCTATTAGCTCTTCAATTTTTTACTTTGAATAAGTTTATAATTTGTATAGGTGCTTCGTTTAAAGGATTTTGATAAAAAGTATTAATCATTTCTACCAGTTTTGATTTATAACTTTTCAATCTTGTTTTAGTTTATAATATTCTTTTTTGCATGGATTATTGTATATAAAATCTTTTATCTGTTTGTCTTTTTTTTTAATATAACTTCTCAAATCCTCAATAACTTCTTTTATTTCTACACTTTCTCCTGTTTCTAAATATCTGTTTAATTTTTCAATTTCATTATCCATTTTTTCTTTTAACAGCTTTAATTCTTTTAAGTCATAATATGGTTTTCCAGGCATTTATAAATTTTTTAAGTTTAATTCCAACTTGTTTATATTTATTCTTATTTCTATCCTTTTTATTATAAGATCATTAATTTCAATCTGAAGATTGTTTAATTCCCTTTTATACTCCTTTATTTTACCTTTTAATTTTCTCATCCTATTTCTTTTAATTTTATTTTCTGGTTTTTCAATCTTTTTATGCTTCATTATTTATTTTAAAATTTCTGCAAACTCTATCATTGATTCATCACTATTTTCTAGAGATTCTATTAATTTCTCTAGCTCTTCAACTTCTCTTTTCAACTTGTCATAAATTATTTTTAGGGCTTTAAATGCTCTTTGATTTATTTCAGAAAACTGTAAATAATTCAACCGATTTTTTCTTTCAAATAGCTCTTGTTTCTTGTCTTGATATATTTCTTCTTTATTTATTGTCATAATTTAGTGTTTAGGGTTTCATTTAATTTTTCGACCTTTTTTGTTAGTTCTTTTATTTCAGAATTTTCTTCTTTGATTTTTAACTTAGATAAACTTAAAGGGCTATTAATTTTAGATTCTCTTATTTGAAAATTCGATGAAACTAATTTTCCTGATGGTTCTTTTAATAATAGAACTGGGTTTTCAATAGCTTTATATTTTGGTATTTCTATTTTTACAATTTTCTGAAATAATTCATCAACATAAATTCTTTCTCTGTTTTTAAATATTATACTATGATGGCTATTTGTTAAAGCATAATTTATTGCATATGTAATTGAAAATGGTTCATCATCTTGTTCTATTAGATTCTTTCTGTGAAATTTATAAGCTAAGCTTATAGATCTTCCAAGATTTTCAGTTGATAAAGGTATAGCGTATCCAAGATGGGCATTGAATTTAACATTTATGTTTGCCAAGTTTCCATGAACAATTCCAATTATTTGATCTATTGGGTCATCAGTAATTCTTTTATCACAGATTGCTAAGTTTATTGGTGAATTAATTCCTTTCATATATGTAGATTTGATTAAGACTTGTATAGTACTAATATGGATCCATCCAATTTTAGATCTTTTTTGTTGATCCTTAATTTTCTCAATCTGTTTACTCAATTCTTCATCATTTATCAAAGCTATTTCAAGTTCTCCATTGGCGGATTTTATCTTTATAGGGGCTTCAAGTTGAATTTTTCCATAGTATATTATATTTTTTCTATTAAAAACTTCTTTTAAAAGATTTTGTTTATTAAAATTTTCATTTGATTTGAGATTTAATTCTGTTTTTAGAACAGCCTGTTTTTCATTATCTAATAAGGCAGATAATCTATAATAATCAGATTCTTCCGTTAATTCTAAACTTTCTAAATAATTCATAACTAAGAGATTAGGATAAAGGCGTACCTTTCTGGAGAAAAACTTTCTTTATTTAGAATATTTTACATAAGATGTTTTTATCTCCAGAGGGGAGATTATAGATACTAACTCCAGAGGGGAGTTTAGAGTTGGTTTTTCCTAAGGGAATTCTTCTTCAGACTATAGAATCGCCTCGGCAGCTTCCTCCTTGCTCTCCTAGCATATGAGTACTCTTAGCCTCCTGCTTTCTATTGTCTGATGCCTTCTACAATTGCCTAAGCAATCTATTTATAATGGTTGGGTCTGATGGACAATTCCCATCCTTACCCTTCTTATGACGTCATTGCTTACGACATTGTTTATTATCTTGCACCAGCTACATTGTTGGTGCTCTATGACCTAAGCGCTTATGTCATTATGCAATAATGTCGAGGGATGCTTCAGATGCGCTGTCCTCTTCTTTTATGTTGGTGGATGCGCTGTCTTCTTCTTTTATCATGTGGGTGGATCCCATTTCATTATTGCTTTCTTTAGATATTTCTGAGACACACAGCTGGCACTTGTGGTCTTCTCTGTCTTTTATCAAATAGCAGAGATTCCTCTTTATCCCTTCGGGGAGCTTTTCTAAGAGTCCAGATAAGTTGTAGAATGCTGATTCAAATTCCACTAAGAGTCTCATCTCTCTTTCTTTAATTTCATTTCTTTTACTGGACACAAGCAGAGTATTTCTGCTTTTATAATTGATTCTTGTGTGAGATTCCCTTGTTATATTTTGAGTTCTTTTGAAGACCCTTGCTAGTGTGCTGGCTAGTCTACCTTCATGACTGTAGATTGTTAAATCTTGAACTTGATCAATTGGTTGAAAATTTCCTGGGAAGACGGACATGAATATTACTTGGTGTGCTGGAACCAAGCATTCTTCTTCTTCATTAAAAATATGTTGACTGTTTGTAAATTTTAGGGATATATTCCTTGGATTTACGTTGTCAATCATATTTTTAAATCTCTTTACTGCATCAACGAATCCTGCATGAAACTCACTAATAATTTTTAAATCATTAAAAATTAAAATTGTATCAATTAATCCATACTGGAAAAACTGATAGGTGTCAGATGGGGAAGCATCTGGAAATATAACCAGCTTTGTTAGCTATTTTTTGGCAATAGGATAATATCCCAAGATTGTCTTCTTTTCTTCAGTCCAATTCAGGACTATGTTAAGGGTTTCTCTGAGATTTGATCTACAGACCCTTTTCTTTTCCTTGATTTCAGCCCTTGTAGGAATGTTTCTTATTATCCCTGTTCTCTGGGTTTGAATTGGAGCTTTATCTGCTCTTTTTAGGGTTTGCTCTGGATGAAGAGCTTCATATTCCCTGAAGGATTCCTTTGCTTCTTCCAGTGTTAAAAACCCTCCTTTATGAATTATCCTTGATTGATGTGTAAATGGTGCTGCTTTTTCCCAGGCATTATATACTCCTTTCATGGGGCCATTATAAATTACATAATATTTTTTATCTTGGGTGGATTTTTTGATAATTTCAGCAATTGTTTTATTTTCTGGAATTTTTTCCTCACCTGATTTGTCCACCACGCTTAGCTGGCTGAACTCTGATGGTTTTGGTTGTTGTGTTGATTTCATTGCTTCGATGGCTTTCTTGAGGGATTGGATCTGTGTTCTTATTTGCTGACAATGCTTGCATTTTTCGAGTTCTTGTTCGTATTTTTGAATTTCTTGATCTACTGCGTTGTAGACGAACTCCATTCTCTTGTTAATGTATCTGCAACAATATTTTTGTCACCCTTAATATATTCAATTTTTATTGGATATTGTAACAAAAATAATTACCATCTTACCAATCGTCCATGATTATAATCAACTTTTAAATTATATCGTATGAAACCTGTTAAGTAACTTGAATCTGTCCTTAATGTAAATTCTTTGGGTAGTAAATCAATTTTTCATTTCTTAAGAGATTTAATTGTCGCTAGAGTTTCCCTTTCATGAGTAGTATATCTCTGTTCTGTTGGAGTAAAAGTCCTTGAAATATACCTGCAAAGTAATTCCTTTGGGGGATATTTAGAATCTAGTGATTCTTTTTCTTATTCCAAACTTTTTATAGCTTTCTTAGCTTTTAGACATCCTGACCAGGTTATGTCTGAAGCATCTGTTTCTACTATTAAGTAGTCATTTTCTTCTGGAATATAAAGTTCTGGAAGTTTTTCACATAATTCTTTAATTCTTTGAATTTGTATACTATCTTTTTCATCCAATTTCCATACTTTTTTAGTACTTATTTTTGGAAATAAGCTTTTAGTGTATTCTGTTATATTCTTTAAAAATCCCTGATCAGAAATATAATTTATACACCCTAAAAATCTTTGTAATTGTTTTCTATCTTCTATTTTATTAGGAAAAAAATTTACCTTTTCTAGAACATTTGGTTGAAGTTTTAGCTTTCCTTGAGTGGATAGAATTAATCCAAGGAACTCTATTTCTTGTTTTGCTATTCTTGCTTTCTTTTTACTAAGAACTAATCCTTTTTCCTTGCATCTTTCTAAAACTATTAATAATTTTTGAAGATGATCTTCTTTATCCTGTTTTGTAAAAATTAGTATATCATCAATGTATACTAAAACAAATTTATTTAACTCTTTTAGATTTTCTTCCATAAATCTTTGATAGATACCCGGGGTTTGTTTTAATCCAAATGGTAATACATTCCATTCGTAGAGCAACACACTTGTTGATTCTTTTGTTGGGCAAGTAAAAGCAGTTAATTTCTTTGATCTTCGCCTAGACGAAGTTGCCAATATCCTGATTTTGCATCAAGAGATGACAACCAAGTTGCTCCTTTGATTTTTTCTAAAATAGAGTCTTTTCTTGAAAGTTTATGAGCATCACCAATAGTTGCTTCATTCATCTTCTTATAGTTAATAACCATTCTTCGTTTTCTCCTTTTAATTTCATTATTGTTTTCGACATAAAAGGCTGGAGCCGCATGAGGACTTTTACTTAATCTTATAATTCCTTTTTCCAAAAGATCTCTACATTCTAATGAGAACTCTTCTCTATCTCTTGCGGAATAAGGAATTTTATTTGGAACATTTATCTCTTTTGTAGGATCTTTTAATTTAATGCTTACTAATTCATTATTTGTATTTTTAATATCTAAAGGATTTTCAGCACAAATTTCATCCAAAAGTTCTTCTATCTTTATTTCAAGATTATTTTTTGAAATATTTATCTGAAAGTATAAATTTAAATAACATGTTTCTAATATAGAAAATATTTTAAATTTTAAGATCTTATTTATAGTAGTAGTTGGTATTTTTATACGTTTTGATTTTTGATTTATTGAAGAATCGTGTGGAGCTTTTAAAACTATATATGTTAATTCTTGAATGAATGGATGATATAGCTTTAAAAAGTTATTTCCTATGACAAAATCCATTCCAGAATCTAACATATATATAGATGGAACAATGAACCTATAATTTTGAATAAAAATTTCAGCCATCTCTGCTTTTTGGTCAATTTTATGTATTGATTTGTCAGCTATTCTAACTCTTAATGGTTTCTTTAATTTTTTCCAATCAAGTTTTATATTTGAACTAGCAAAGTATTGTGTTGCTCCAGAATCTATAAAAGCATTTATAAACTTTTCTGTTATTTTTATAGTAATGAATGTGGCATTATTACTCAGTCTCTGAGTCTGTTTTTGAGACATATTCAAAAATATAGTCTAAGTTATCATCAGATTCCTCTAAAGGTTCCATGAAACAAGACTTAGCAATTTCTATTTGTTTAGTAAGATCCTTTTTATCCTTCTTTTTCGGACATTCATTTGCATAGTGTCCTTCTTCTTGGCAATACCAATACTTACAGTTTTCTTTTTTATTCGGGCAATAGTCACTTTTTTGTCTTTTGTTTTTATTGTTATTTCTTTTTCTAAAATACCTCTTTTTTCTCCAGTTTGGATAGTATTTTCTTTTTCTAAATTGGTATTTTCTTTTTCTTTGAAAATTTTTATTAAACCCATATTTTTGGGGTATCTCTTCATTATCCTGACAGCAAATTCTAATTATATTTGCAAATCTTTTTTGAGTTGCTTCTTGCATACAATGTTCTTTTATTTCCTCTCTTATTGCAGAGGTTGCTCCACCAAAATTATTTTCAATTGTTCCTCTATTTATTTCTCTTATAAATCTTCCCATTATAAATTCATTAGCAGGATATGGAAGTTTTGTTATATACATACTAAGATAATGATTTTTATCTTCTTCTTTTAATTTGTAATAATGTATTCTATATTCACATATATAAGACTCCACATTACATAGATCATATATCTGAATATTAGCTAAATGATTTTTTGCTTCTTGATATTCTTTATTATAGACTTCTTGTCTATGATCTATAATATTTTTTCCAAAAATTCTTTATATAGAATCATCATTATATATAATATCTTATCGTAAGCTGTTGTTTTTGTTGCTAAATCTTCTATTATTTAGTTTTCTATTGATGTCATATAATCTCTTATAGTTCTTTTAGTATGAAACCCTATGTAATTCCAAATATCTCTTCCAGACAATTCACTAAGCTTTGGATTAGTAAAAGCTTCTAATAAAAAGGAATTCAACCAATTTTCGAAAATTTCTTTTTCATTCTTTTTACAGTCTAAGTCGAGCATTCTTTCTCCTTCCATTTCCTGGATTTTAGGAACGTATTTTGATGGTATTTTTGTATATTTTGAATCTTTATTTATAAACCCTTTTTTAAAGGCATAATTATCAAAACTTGTTTCCTATTTAAATTGAGATTGATTATCCTTAGATGTTCCAGCTTCATTTTTTACTTGTATTGGAATTGCTGGTTCTTCGTCACTTGAATAATCTAGAATGTGTTCTTCATTTTCTATGTTTTCAGAATTTACTAATTCTTCTTCTATTTGAAAACCATGTTCCATAATATTATTTTCTTGAGCCATTTTTAATTGTTTAAAAAGCATTGTAACTTCTTCTAATTTTTCTTCAATATTCATAATTTCAATGGTGGTTTTACTTTTAAGTCTGTTATGTTGATTATATTTTGAAATTTTTCTTCTTTGGGATTCTCTTTTTCCTTATTTCTTTAAAATTTTATGGATACTAATATTTCTTCAAGCATATCTACTATAGAATTTAATTGTGGGTTAAAAGTATGATAAAGATGTGGGGAGTCATTTCCATAGTAACATTTTTTAGAAATTCCATGTGAAAAATAAGTTTTTTCAGGTTTTTGAAGTCCTTCAATAAAACTTGTAGTAAAGTAAAGATTTTGAGAAAAATCATTTTGTATTGATTTTAAGAATTCGGTGTCATTACAGTTGACATTAGTTAAAATCATTAATTTTTGATCTGTTAATTTTGATAACTTAATTATTTCTTCTCTTAAATCTTCTAATTTACTTTTTTCCATTAAGTGACGCTTTTCTTTATAAAGAGTTACGGTTTTAGATGAAAAGTGTGGCTTTAGAATGTGTGGTTAAGATTTTGCCACGTAATCATATCTTTAAATCTGTACAGATTTAGATCTGTACCGTATAATTTTCCTTAAGTTATTATTTAATGACTGTGATATAATAGAATTGATGCTAATCTATCTATTCTATTATATAAAAATTGGATATCTGCACTTAATGATGGAGCTGACGTGGCATGCTCCAAAAAGTGTTTTTCAATTTAATTATTTTAACTCATTCAATACAATTTATTGTAGTGACTTAATTATTTTGATTAAATATTTTAATATCAATATAATTTATTATAATTTATATTACTTAATCAATTATACTACATTAATTGTAATTCATTATATCAGTGAATTAATTTTTTTATTTATGAAATCTAAAATAAAATAAATAATTTATTGTTTATTTTAATTAAATTTATTAAATCATAATAAGGTAAAAAGTAAAAATTATATATAATAATTTAATTTTATTATTTATACTACCAAAATTATTCTTTAATGTATTATATCCTATTTATTTTTATTCATTGATAATCTTTAGTTTTCTATTTTCAATAAAAATTTGAATTGATTAAATAGATTATTTTTCGATTAGTAATATAATTATTGTGATATTTACTTTGTTCAGTAATATTTTTTTAATTTATTTAATCTGATTAATCATCTCTTTCTTATTTTATGCTAATTTAATTAATTAAAGTGAATAAATTTCAGTTATTTTAATTCTTGTAACTTTTTATTATGATAATGTATTTCTATTAATGTATTAATATAATTTTAATATTTATATGTCACTAATAATAATAATATATATTATTTCTAATTGTAAAAAATTTACTATTTTTTATACGATTAGATTTATATTCAATTTATTTGATTATTTAATTAAAATTAATTTTATTAAAAGATTATATTAATATTATGGTAGACTAATTATATTATTATTCATTAATTATATTAAAAGATTATGATTATGATAGATTATCATTATTTTATTATTTTTTATTTTTTGATATTAATTCAGATGTTTAGCTTCTTTTTATTATTATTTTTTATTTTCTTATTCTATGTGTTTATTCCGATAAATTTTGCTAAATTAAATAAAGTATTGTATATCTTCTTTTTATTCTTCTTTTATATACCCATAAAATTTATTAAATTATTTCTCTTCCATCTAATAATTTTGTTTCTCTTCTATTTATATTTCTTTCCTTCAATATTTTATTGATTTTTATTTTTCTAAATTTTATTTTAATTTATGTATTTGTTCTTACTATACCCAATTTTTTTTATTTATGTATAATATACATTCTTATATATGTTATAGAAATATGATTTGATTCCATTAGCTTACCAATTTTTTTTGAAAAATCTAAAGCTAAAGCACAAAAATACATTTATAGATATTTTATTTTAATTTTTTAACTAAAAAATATAATATTTTTTGTCATATTAGTTGGAATTCAAAGTTAAATATGAATATTAATTTTTGAAATAGAATAAATATATTTTAAATTTTTGCATCTAAAAATAATATTCTATCAATGTTAGAATTATTTAGATGGATAAGTAATAATGAATATAGAATTATTTAGGATGAATAGAACTAAGTACATCTTTTTATTGAAAATACGAATTTAAAAATATTATATTCAATTCCCAATAGTCAACCTCTCATTTAACCATTGTATTTTCAAAAGATTTTTGAAAAAATAAAATAGTTTTAGGTGTATAAATTTTGTAAAAATTTAATTAATTTAAGATATTTATCGTTGATTAAAAAAGTAAATTGAAATGCAATTTAATATTTTTATACTCTTAAAATATTATTTATTTATTTTTCATGCATTCTTTATCATCTAATGATCACATTAATATAATTTAATTCAATAAAATTATTTATTATCATTTGATTGAATAAAATTTTTATTTTAGCTGAAAATTTTAGGATTCTCAACCTCAAGATCATCCATGTTAAATCATTAAAAAATATAACTAAGAGCGCGGAAACGTCTCTTCATTCAAGAGTATGATTGAGATCAGAGAGCTTGGCTCTTGTGGTTCTTTGATCTTTGTCAACCAAAATCTTCTATATTTTTTATAGGGCTAAATCACAATTTTACTGTGGAAAAAGAGCTATGAAGGCGAGTTTGATGTGTTGGAGACCAAAATTCTAAAGTCATTATTTATATTTGAGTGTGACACACATTAAACCCTAAAACTCAAATAAAATACTATCTATGATTTTAATCTCATTTATCCAAATCAAAAGTAATAATGACTTATTTAATTTAACATTTATGACAATAAATGATATCACCGTTATATAAGTCATTCAATGTGAAATTACTTAATTTACGATTATAATTCATATATGTATTATCCATAAATATATTAAGAAATAATAATTTCCTAACAATCTTCTACTTAAGTTATAAATATATATTTTCCTGAGATAACCTCTTATAAATTTTACGCGTAAATCTGAATGTTATTTCTCTTATTACTTTAATAATCTGGTCTATCTCATATATTAGTTATGAAATTTAAGAAACTTTTATCACATTAATGTCACAACAAAACTACGATGATCCCATACTAAAATACTCAATCACATAGATCAAATTTGGATGAGAAAATTCAGAAATTACATGAAAAAATGATCTCATGCATGTCTATTTTTAACTTGAATAAAAATTCTATTTTATCCGGTGACAGATTCAGATGAAACTGCAACGGCAATATCCGGACATAGCAAAGGTGACTAAGTGATGAGTCTGTAGAAGAAGAAGAGAATAACTTAACAGACTCACAATGAGAGAGAGAAAGAGAGAGAGAGAGAAAAATTTACCTAGAGAAAAGAAACTCAGCAGGAGAATGGTGGCGACGGGCTCAACAACGATGGTAACGGGATGAGCAGCGATGATGACATAAGCTGTAAACAGTGACGGACCCAGAAAAATTTAGTAATGGGGACAAAAATATAACAAAATTTAGGTATAGATATTTTTTTGCTTCCCACGATATTCAACAAGTTAAGGACTAATCCGTCATGAATTTGAATTCCATTTAAGAATCTACAATTGGCCGGCAACGAGTTGCTATACATACTAGACAGAATTCGAACCCTCAATATATACTTATTTAAGCGGACGACTAAGTTGATCACTTGATCAATCTAAATTGGTTTAGATATATTCAAAATTTAAAATTAGAACTATCTAATATATATTGATAAGAACTAGAAATATAAACACAATCATTATTATAATATTTAAAATAAGAAAAATATATTTTCATACACATAGTATAATATTTAAAATAACAAAAAAATATTTATAAGGACCTTTTTTATTTTTAACATGATTAAATATTATTTTTTTATATATATTTTTAAACAATTATTTTACTTATTTGTCAAATCTACTTATTATAATTTTTATAGTATAAATAAATTTTTTAACCAAAATAATTACAGTATATTAATACATAGATAATATATTTTTTATCTTAAATAATTTTTAAAAAATCACTAATAATTTAAGTTGTATTTAATTAGAAAACTAAGTTTTAATTTAATTATTAATTAATTAACTAATATAATATAATTAATTATCACTAATTTTTGAGTGTATTTATTTATTTTTCATACTAAATCAAATTTAACAATATAATTATTATTATGTGTTAAGTTTAAAAAAATATTTTTTAACATAAAATACAAAAGAACTATTTATATTTTATTTTGAGACAAATATAATATAATAAGTGGTATATATGTATATAAGTATTACTTTTTTTAAAAAAAAAATTTTGTGGGGGCAAATGTCCCCTCTATATTAAACGTGGGTCCGTCTCTAGCTCTGAAGGAAGATGGGAGTTGTGAATAGGTAAGCGGCGATGGACTCAGCAACAACATGACAGGAGCTATGCGATTTTTTTGTGTGAAGAAGTCGAGAAGAAGAAGATTTTAGGTGAGAATGATTGAGTTTATCTTGCATGGCTATAAAGTATAGACCGAAGCTATGAATCATGTGTGATGTGAGGCAAATTCTAATTCCTAAAAAGTGTTTATATGTATATATTCAGAGCAGGTACACTCTAAACCTGTCCATACCCTGTCTTGAGTAAAATCTGTCCCGACTCGGGTCAAGTTATTACCCTTTTCATCCGGGTATGGACGAGTCGGGTACCTGCGTATTCGAAAACTCCTGCCAAGTTTAACTACGTATTGATACTCTATTTTATTAAGGGTTTATCGCTAGCCAATGGATTGCTATATACACAAGACGAGATTCTAACTTCTAATAGTTGTTTAAGCGGACGAGTGAGATGATCACTTAATAAACTCAAATTGATTAAGACAAATATTAATTATTTTTAATATTAAAAATTTTGAGAATTTGATTTTAATTATAACTTTATAAAATATTTATAATAATAATTGTTATATATATTATTTAATTTTTTAATAAAATTTTTAATATAATTTTATGTATTATCTTTGTAGAGAACATACACTAGTATAATATAAGAGAGAAAAAGAATAGAAAAAGTTATATTGAATTAAGTGCTTGTAAAATTATAGAATCAATTCTAATAGTATAACAGAGGAAAAGAATAGAAAGAACTATAATAAATTGAATGTTTGTGATACTATAAAATCAACACAAAAAATATTAAAAATTATATTAAATTGAATGATTGTAATATTATAGGATAATAAAAGAGAGGATCAAGAAAAAAAATCTTAAAAATTATATTAAATTTTATTAAATTAGTGCTAACTAGTGTATGCTTTTGTACACTTCATAAAAAAACACATAAAAATATATGAAGTTTTTTTATTAAATAAAATATATATATAATAATTATCATTATAAATATTTTATAAAATTATACTTAAAAATATTAAAAATAATTAGTATTTATTTTAAATAATTTGGACCATTAATTGAATAATTATTTCACTCGTTTATTTAAGTAAGTATTAAGGATTTGAATTTCATGTTGTGTATGTAATAATTCATTGACTAATAACAGATCCTCTTGTTGAATTGGAAAATACGATATTAAAAAAATAGTATGTCTTTAAAGTAGAATAATTTTTCATTGATAGCACACAATACTTATAGAAATTTATCTTTATTAAAATTTATCTATAACAAATATATTTGTTGATATCATATTCATTTTTGAAGTCAAAACAATATGGCCAATATTGTTAATCATTAAAATTTCATATTTTATGACATGATTTTTAAGCTCTAAATTTATAGACTTATACTATTATAAAAATTATTAAATTAATTAATATTTTTTTATAATATTATCAAAATATTATGGTTGAGTATTAGTTTGCATTGTATGAAAAAAAAATTATAATAACTTTTATTATTCAATATATATTAAAAAATAAATTATTATGGCTAGATGGATAAATACATTATTTTTCCCCGACATACATTTACACCAATTATTCCTTGATGCACCAATTATTATCACCCCTCCTTCCAAGGAAAACATTGTTGATCAGTACCCGAAACCCTACATGGATTGATCTCGTAGATGTCCCAAGTACAATCTTGGTTGCATGCTTTACCATCACGTTCACCCTCATAAATATCAAAGTGACGATCTGACGCCCCATGCCAAGAAAAGGTACAGGAGTACAAAGGCACGTAAAAAGGGCTTGCAAGGAATTTGAAACTCCAACTTCGACCAGTTGAAACCGTTTGGTCCCCTAAATCAACCTGGGCACTGTGTTGATCCTTGCAGTGAAATTTAAGATCCGAATCGAGCAGTTTGTTGTTTATGGTCACATCAACCGCAATAGGTTGAGGAGCAACTTGACCATCAATCATACTAACATTGAGATTGAAAGAAGCAAG
The DNA here is from genome assembly GCF_003086295.3 of Arachis hypogaea. NCBI lineage: Eukaryota > Viridiplantae > Streptophyta > Magnoliopsida > Fabales > Fabaceae > Arachis > Arachis hypogaea. Next base: position 91,535,939 of record NC_092040.1, read on the forward strand.
TATGAGCATTATTACAACCTTAGAGAGTGATAATGATGAGATCGTCATCTTTAATGTGCACTATGTTGCTGAATTTTGATTATGAGATCAATCAATTTGTATATATAGAAGAAGCTAAGGCTTTTTTTTTTTTTGTATACTGTCTTGGTAATGTATATTTTATATTTTAATTAGTATTTTATATTAATAGCTTAATTTGTTTGCTGATTTTAATATATATTGTTACGGCCCGGCCCAAAATCAGCGCGGGTCGACCCGACCCAAGCAGTACCCGACCCGGACACGCGCCCTCCAACCGACCCGGACACGCGTCCCGTACGGCTCACACACGGCCGCTGGACAGCGTCCTTAGGAATATGGGCCTGTCCCATGAGGGGGCCCACCACTGACATGTATATAAGGGGAAGATTGGCTCTTCCCCCGAGGTACGTCACATCTTTTCAACCCTTTATTCTGCTCGCCTGCACATTGCTGACTTGAGCGTCAGAGTGTCTTTGCAGGTGGCACCCCCTCTTCATCATTTCTCCACGACAAGTGCTCGGCTACTCGACTACCCGTAAGCAGTGCGACCCAAGCCAAGGCGTCCTCCCCCCTACATCTATCCACCCGACCTGTTCGGAAACCGACCAACGAACATTGGCGCCGTCTGTGGGGATCCTGCCTAAATGGAAGTCGTGCTGGGCCCCGGTGACCAAGCTCGAGCAGCCGGAGTGGAGGGGGCGGCCTCCGTCGCTTCACTGAGAGGGCGGCGGAGGTCCCCCCAACAACACACGAGGACACGACCCTTCGGGGGAACGGGTGGTGATAGCGCCATAATAATGCAGGAGCTACGCCACAGGGTCCAGAACTTAGAGCGACAGCTAGCCGACCGGGAGCGGGATGGACAGTCTACCGATCCCAGCTTTACCCCATCTCCCGGGAGTGAGGAGGAAGACTCTCACCGAAGCCGCCAGCGACGTACATCCGCTTCCCGGACGGAAGCGGAGAGCACGCGGGAGGAGTCGCCCGTAATAAGAAGGCGGAACGACAGGATCATATACTCCCGAGGCAGAACAACCCGCCGAACGGCAAGAGGCCACGAGGACGGGGAAGGGAGATCCGAGAGAACACGGCAACCCGTCATAATGGGTGCCACCCCGTTCCACCGATCTATCCTCGAGGTCCGGTTGCCGAAACACTTCGACAAACCAACGGACATGAGGTATGATGGGACTCAAGACCCTCTAGAACATCTCACGGCCTTCGAAGCCAGAATGAATCTAGAGGGAGTAGGCGACGAAGTAAGATGCCGCGCCTTCCCGGTAACCCTAGCAGGACCGGCGATCAGATGGTTTAACGGCCTCCCTCAAGGTTCCATCTACAATTTCTCAGACATCAGCCGCGCCTTCCTGGCTCAATTTTCAACGTGAATAGCAAAGGCCAAGCATCCTATCAACCTTCTCGGGGTAACCCAGAGACAGGGTGAGCCGACCAGGAGGTACTTAGATCGGTTCAACGACGAATGTTTGGAAATCGACGGCTTAACCGACTCGGTGGCCAGTCTCTGCCTGACGAACGGCCTCCTCAACGAGAACTTCCGAAAACACCTTACCACGAAGCCGGTTTGGACAATGCATGAAATCCAAACGGTGGCAAAAGAGTACATAAACGACGAGGAGGTCAGCCGAGTCGTGGCTGCCAATAAACGGCAGTCCGGTTACGGCCAGGCTCGGCAGTCCGGTGGAGACGGTGAGAGAGTAAAAGAAAAGGCTAGGGAGGAGGCATCAAACAAAGCACCTAGGCCGTTCCCTCGAGTTGGGAAATTTACTAACTACACTCCACTCACCCTCCCCATCGTGGAAGTCTATCAACAAATAGCTGAGAAGGGAATTCTTCCGAAGCCCCGACCACTCAAGGACCGCACAGGTGGAAATAAGAACCTTTATTGCGATTACCATAAGGGATATGGCCATCAAACACAGGACTGTTTCGACCTTAAGGATGCATTAGAACAGGCGATAAGGGAAGGAAAGCTAGCAGCGTTCTCCCATCTCATCAGGGAGCCGAGAAGGCGTTATCGCGATCAGGACGAGGAAGGCAAGATACGCTCGGCCAAGCGGCGACAGGAGCCCGAAGACAGAGACCATGGCCTCACTGTGATAAACGTGGTAACGGCAAAAAACACTGCACCAAAGTCCCGGTCGGCACACAAGAAAGACGCCAAGGTTCTCGCAATCTCATCTCCACCGGTGCAGAGTACCAAAAAACCTCCATCCATTTCTTTCGGCCCAGAAGACCAATGGTTCAGCGACGCCCCGGAAAACCCTCCCATGGTCATAACGGCCAGAGTGGGAACCGGCCTCGTCAAACGGATCCTTGTCGACACTGGAGCTGATTCAAACATCATGTTCCGCAACGTGTTCGACGCACTGGGGCTGAAGGATGCCGACCTGACGACTCACCAGCACGGGGTTATCGGGTTAGGCGACCACTTCATCAAACCAGATGGAGTCATTTCCCTACCGATCTCGGTGGGGCAGGTGCAAGGCCGCAGATCGGCGATGGCCGAGTTCGTAATCCTCCGAGACTCTACAGCCTACAACATCATCTTGGGAAGAAAAACAATCAATGATTTTGAAGCTATAATCAACACCAAGCTGCTAGTTATGAAGTTTGTCACCGATGATGGATCCATAGGGACCATAAGAGGAGACCTCGAGACGGCGGTCGCTTGTGACAACGCCAGCCTTTCCCTCAGAAAGAAGTCCAAGGAAGCATCTGGCGTATTCCTAGCCGACCTTGATGCCAGAGTAGAGGACAAGCCGAGACCGGAACCAGAAGGGGACCTGGAGAAATTTAGCATCGGTGACGAAGGGGAAAAGTTCACATTCGTTAACAAGAACCTCCCACATGAGCTGAAGGAGCCTTTGATTGAAATGATAAGGGCCAACAGGGACCTGTTCGCATGGACACCAGCTGACATGCCGGGCATAGATCCACAAATCATCTCACATCACCTAGCCGTCAAGCCGGAAGCACGCCCAGTGGCTCAACGGAGGAGAAAGATGTCGGCGGAGAGAGCAGAAGAGGTAGCCAAGCAAACGGCCGGCCTCCTAGAAGCAGGCTTCATACGGGAAGTGGACTACTCGACGTGGCTCTCAAATGTGGTATTGGTGAAAAAACACAATGGCAGGTGGAGAATGTGCGTGGACTACTCTGACCTTAACAAAGCATGCCCCAAAGATTGCTTCCCCCTCCCCAACATAGACGCACTCGTCGACGCCGCGGCGGGGTACCGGTATCTGAGTTTCATGGACGCTTACTCTGGTTACAATCAGATACCGATGCACCGACCAGACGAAGACAAAACGGCGTTCATAACGCCAGGAGGAACTTTCTGCTATAAGGTAATGCCATTTGGCTTGAAAAATGCGGGGGCGACATATCAAAGGCTGATGAACAGGATATTCCACGACCTCATAGGGAAAACGGTTGAAGTTTACGTGGACGACATCCTGGCAAAAACAACACGACCTGACGACCTCCTAAACGACCTGGCAAGTGTATTTGCGTCCCTCCGTCAACATGGTATGAGGCTGAACCCCCTCAAGTGCGCCTTCGCCATGGAAGCCGGCAAGTTCCTGGGATTTATGATAACTCAGAGAGGGGTAGAAGCTAACCCGGAGAAATGCCAGGCAATACTTCAGATGAAGAGCCCGGGCTGTATTAAGGATGTCCAGAGGTTGGCAGGGCGATTGACATCACTTTCCCGGTTTCTCGGAGCCTCGGCGACAAAAGCCCTGCCATTTTTCAACCTCATGAAGAAAGGGATGGCGTTTGAGTGGACACCCGCGTGCGAAGAAGCCTTTCAACACTTCAAGGAAATCCTGGCGGCACCACCCGTTCTCGGGAAGCCAAGGGACGGGGAACCACTATACCTATACCTCGCTATAACAAGTGAAGCCCTGGCCGCAGTACTAGTACGGGAGGACGGGAGAACCCAACAGCCAGTCTACTTCATAAGCAGGGCCCTGCAAGGAGCAGAATTAAGATATAGCAAGTTGGAAAAGCTAGCCTTAGCACTCCTAACTTCCTCGAGAAGGTTAAAACAGTACTTCCAGAGTCACCAAGTGGTCGTCAGAACGGACCAAGGGATCCGGCAAGTTCTCCAGAAACCCGACCTGGCGGGAAGAATGATGACTTGGTCCATCGAACTCTCTCAATATGACATACGGTACGAGCCCCGGCAAGCCATCAAGGCGCAGGCCATGGCGGATTTTTTGGTTGAAGTAACAGGAGATCCAGGCAAAGACATGGGTACACGGTGGAAGCTCCATGTGGACGGAGCCTCCAACCAGACCTTCGGAGGTGCCGGGATCATCCTGGAAAGCCCGAATGGGGTCGTATACGAACAGTCGGTTAGATTCGAGTTCCCCATCTCGAACAACCAAGCAGAATACGAAGCCCTCATAGGAGGCTTGACCCTAGCAACAGAGGTCGGCGCAAGAAGGCTGGAAGTATGCAGCGATTCCCAAGTCGTCACGTCCCAAATAAACGGCAGCTACCAAGCCAAGGACCCCTTGTTGCAGAAGTACTTGGAAAAGGTCAAAAGCTTGAGCCAAAAGTTCGAAGAGGTCACGGTCCAGCATGTACCCAGAGAAAGGAACACACGAGCAGACCTCCTATCAAAATTAGCCAGCACGAAGCCAGGGGAGGGAAACCGGTCTCTCATCCAAGGCATGACAAGGGAACCAGCAATTGCACTACACATAACAACCCTAAGTTCTTCATGGCTAGACCCCATCACCAACTACCTAGAACATGGCCAAGTCCCTGGTGATGAAAAGGATGCGGTGAAATTAAGGAGAGAAGCGGCCAAATACGCCGTCATCCAAGGACAGCTGTTCAGGAAAGGGCTTAGCCAACCCCTACTGAAGTGCCTACACCCCGACCAGACGGACTATGTCCTCAGGGAAGTCCACGAGGGCTGCTGTGGGCACCACATCGGAGGCCAAGCCCTAGCAAGGAAGTTAATCCGAGCTGGGTACTACTGGCCGTCGATGATGGCAGATTCCAAAGAGTTTGTCAAAAAGTGCATAAAGTGCCAACAGAATGCCAACTTTGCCAAGGCACCGGCCTCCGAGTTAAGCTTGCTGACGACCTCCCGGCCGTTTGCTCAGTGGGGAGTCGACCTCTTAGGGCCCTTCCCGGTCGGCCCTGGGCAGGTCAAATATCTCATAGTGGCAATTGATTACTATACCAAATGGATAGAAGCCGAACCACTGGCTAGCATATCCTTCGCCAACTGCAGAAAATTCATGTGGAGGCAGGTGATAACACGATTCGGGATACCAGAAGTCGTCATCTCGGACAATGGCACACAATTTACTGACAAGAAGTTCACAGAATTTCTCAACGGCCTGGGTATAAGGCAAAGGTTCTCTTCGGTAGAACACCCTCAGACGAACGGACAAGTGGAGTCCGCCAACAAGGTTATCCTTTCAGGGCTAAAAAAGAGGTTGGACAATAAAAAGGGTGCTTGGGCCGACGAGCTAGCATCGGTCCTCTGGTCTTACCGAACAACCGAGCAATCCTCCACCAAGGAAACTCCCTTCCGACTAACGTACGGGGTGGATGCAGTAATACCCGTAGAGATCGGTGAACCGAGTCCACGATTGCTTTTGAAAGGAGTAGAGGAAACTGTAGAAAAGGACCTGATAGATGAAGCCCGGGAAATGGCCCATTTGACGGAAACAGCGCTAAAACAAAGAATAGCTCTGCGCTACAACACCAAAGTGCTCAAGAGGGACTTTCAGCCTGATGACCTCGTCCTGAGACGGAATGATATCGGCCTGCCGACCCCCGGAGAGGGCAAGCTAGCGGCAAACTGGGAAGGTCCCTACAGAGTCAAAAAGGTGATGGGAAAAGGAGCCTTTAAGTTAGAAAGGCTCGATGGCAAGGAGGTCCCGAGGACATGGAACGCCGACAACCTTAGAAGATTCTACTCCTAGAAGACGGAACGACATGCCGGCTAATCTAGCTAAGTAGTCAATTTGTCATTTATAGTAACTTTCAAGTCCTTTATGTGGTTACCGAATAAGATATACTTGTGCAAATTCTCCACCATATTTTATCTCCGTTTTTCAGATAAACCATCCTGTCGTGACTAACAACGACGTGCGACCCGGGACTGATCACCCCGGGAGGCCGTCAACCACCGTTGTAACAAATAACTACACGAAAGGCCACGGGTCGCCGGTCTAAACGACTTCAAACCAAAAACGGTTAATAGGAACAATAACACGATCAGGCGAATAAACGACAAATATAAACCAAAACGGTTAGAAACGATAACGCACTCAGACAAATAAAAGGTTTATCACGACAACACGAGCAAGCGACCAAAAAAGGTCATTGTTCACAAGCCAAAAGTAAAACGGCTAACATCAAATAGTTCACAAAGCCAAAAACGGCAAAGACCAAAATAGTTTACAAGTCAAAACAAAACGGCTAAACAGGAACTATAAACAGAAGGATCATTTCATGGAGGCATCGACAACCTTGCCGTCATGGATAACCTTGCGGACACCAATCGCCGACGTGTCGAACTCAGGGGCAACAATTTTAACTTGAGCTTTAAGGGCTTCCTCGGTAGCCAGGATCGCACCCCTGCCCTGTTTGACGACGTCCTTGTACTTTGCCTTCCATGACGACAGTTCGGCCTCTGCGGCCCGCTTCTCTTCCTCAACTTCGGCCACACGCTTTTGCGCCGCGGCGACCTGACCTTCCAGAGCCATCTCACGCTCGACCAAACGTTCAATCGTCGCGTCTGACTCTTTCTGTTTCTTCTCGGCAGCTGTTAACTTTTGTTCGGCGGCGGTCGCTTTCTGCTCAGCGGTGGTGGTTTTCTTCTCGGCGGCATCCAACTTCTCCGAAGATTGAGTCAACTGCTCCCGAAGAGTTTCCACTTCACTTTTTAATTCATTGTTGGCCTTCCCACTAGCCTCCAGCCTCCTGCGAAGGGACTCCATCCCGGACAGCTCAAACTCAGCCTTCCGGGCTATCACAGCACCACGCAGAAGTGTTCGGTACATCCACCTCGCTTGCCCGGCAAGGGAAGACTCGTGGAAGTACTCCTCGGTGCCAGGGATCAGTTGGGTATCAATAAAGTTGTTTGCATCGAAATTCCTCTCGATGACGGTGAGGACCCCCTCGGGACTAGAAGACGCCTTCCTTTTCCTTTTAGGGGTGGGGACGACCACCTCCACGTCATCGTCAGGGGCAGAGGTCGAGCCCCCTTGGCCTACCACTTCGCGAGGAGGAGAGGCATGAACCGCTTTCTCGACCTCGACCTGGGCAGCTTGGGTCGAGGTCCCGGTTCCCCCAACCACGCCCTCCTGCCCCGAAGTAGTTTTGTCCTCCGGAGGAGCTGTAGACGTCTCAGCAGCAGATTGGTCATTATCCTCTTCATCATCACCGCCACCAAGGAAAGTCTGAAACAAGTCGGGAAGACCCGTCACCGATGCAGACATATCCACTGCAGGAAAACAAAGAAGGTCGGTTAGTCGTCACACAATATCAACAAAAGGGAAAGACAAAGGGAAAAGTGAAAAGCTTCTCACAAATATAATTACGGCCGGACTCCCGGTCACCCATGAGGAGATGGGGATTTACCGGGTTCTTCCCAAAAACTGCGTTTAGCACCTCGGCAATCTGCTTATCTACTGCCGACATGCTTCTATAGTTTACCTTAATAAAACTATTGGCCCCTGCCCCGAAGCTCCAATAAGTCGGGATGAGCCTTACCCCCTCCAAAGACAACCAAAAGGGGTGACGACCTTTGGCCGGGCGGACCTTAAAATACTTGTCCTTAAACCCATGGTAAGAATCTTCGAACAAACCGAAAATCTTCCGACCCTGGGCAGCCCGGAAAGACATGAACCCTTTTCTATGTTTCCCCTCCTTGGAAGGGTTTGTGAGGGTGAAGAAAAAGAGGAAAACATCCACGGACACCGGCAGTTCGAGATATTCACAGACCATCTCGAAACAGCGGATCGAGGCCCAGTTGTTCGGATGCAACTGCGACGGTGACACGGAAATTCGGTTTAAGAGCGCCATTTGAAAGGCTGAGAACGGAATGCGAACTCCGACTTGAGTGAACATGGCTTTGTAGAACCAAATCCAGTCGGCGACCTGGCGGGGTTGGAAGTTGATTTCGTACAATCGCTCGTGAGGAGCCAGGACGAAAACGTCGTAATTGGCCTCCTCGTCGGTCCCGCCGCACAAATACCCGGCTTGTCGGAACTCGGTGAGCTCCTCCTCGCCCATTTGATTGGGTGATTCCCTTATATCAGAGACGACCCAAGCATATTGGTCGTACGCCGCAGGGTTAACGGATGCCCGGGAGACCGTGCGAGCCATACCTACATGGGGGTACCATCCAGTTAGTCTAAGAGATCGGTTGCTCAGGCCGAACACAAACACTACCCCCACGACTTCCCGACTAAAGCCAATCAAGACTAAATGGCGAAAAGAACGAGAAAAAGCCTACCCTGGAATGGTACTTCCCCCCTAACACGTCTACTCGCGACTAAAAGGCTACACGGTAACTTCAAAGAACCAAGCAGCAAGCATACAGAAATAATGCATAAAAAGGGGATGATTCAAAAGTTACCTGAATTGATAAAAGGAGGATGAAGTTGCGAATCTGGGAAAATGCAAGAAACACGAACGGAGGCACCACAGCAACACCTTGTAGCAAGGAGGAAGAAAGGAAGAATAGGGAGTGTGAAAAAAGTGTAGAAACATCGAAATCGATCGTTTAAAAACGACCTCCAAAGCGCGAAACTCCTGGGGGCAAAATAGTCTTTTCAAACGGGGTTTTTTCACCCCATTATGAGCATTTAATGCTCGGCGCAGGAAACGAAGCGATGAAACGGTTGTTTGAGAAACCAAGAGACGCGCGTTGGGGGCACATCCTTCCCACGAGCGGCCGACCAGACGAGATGCGAGACGACACGCCATTGGTAGCTCCCACGACTACCATTGGCGCGTGGGGGCACTGTTACGGCCCGGCCCAAAATCAGCGCGGGTCGACCCGACCCAAGCAGTACCCGACCCGGACACGCGCCCTCCAACCGACCCGGACACGCGTCCCGTACGGCTCACACACGGCCGCTGGACAGCGTCCTTAGGAATATGGGCCTGTCCCATGAGGGGGCCCACCACTGACATGTATATAAGGGGAAGATTGGCTCTTCCCCCGAGGTACGTCACATCTTTTCAACCCTTTATTCTGCTCGCCTGCACATTGCTGACTTGAGCGTCAGAGTGTCTTTGCAGGTGGCACCCCCTCTTCATCATTTCTCCACGACAAGTGCTCGGCTACTCGACTACCCGTAAGCAGTGCGACCCAAGCCAAGGCGTCCTCCCCCCTACATCTATCCACCCGACCTGTTCGGAAACCGACCAACGAACATATATCTAGAATAATTATATTTATATTTAGCATTCATTAATTGTCGCAAAAATTAATAAATGCTAAATAAGACAAGTTATGACTGTTTTGGTTGATTTTCTTTGGTTATCAAATATTTCTGTTATATTTAATTATTACTATTTTTGACTCTTATGGTAAGATATAGAAAGTTAGAAACAAATTATTAAATCATTTCATGAAATAACTTATTATTTTATGTATGCCATCATGTGTTAGGGCGTACAAAAAAATTCAATGATTGTGATTTAGGTCCAGTTTGATTAAACGACTTAATTAAGTTTTTTTTGAAAAAATAGGTTAAATAATAAATTATTATATTAAAAGTAGTTTATAAATAAATTATTTTGTATTTGAATTTTTAGTTCTAAATGAGCTTATTTGATAGAAATGTGATAAAAAATAGAAGTATTATGAGAGAAGTCATTTTTTTAACTTCTCTATAAGCTCTTAAATAACTTTTTAGAAAGCTGCAATTTAGTTTTAAAAATTACACCAAATATTAATACTACTATTTTTCATAAGTCAAAAACTAAAAAAAAAATTACTTTTAAAGTTTCCCAAATGGACCCTTAATAGAATGGATGTTAATATAATACAAAAGGAAAAGAGAATCTAAAGAATTTATTGATTCGAATGAATGTCAAATTTTAAAATCAATTCTAATAATACAAGAGAGAAAAAGGATATGAAAAATCGTATTGAATTCAATGCTTGTGATATTATGGAATCAACAAAAGAAAGAAAAAAAATTAAATATTAAGAATTGAATTAAGTTGAATGATTGTGATATTATAGGATCAATAGAAAGGAGAAAAAGAAACTCAAAAATTAGTATTCACTAGTGTGTTTTTTATTTTGTGCACTGCATTGGTTAACATATAAAAATATTTGTAGTTTTTTATTAAAAAAATTAAACAAAAATTAAAATATATAATAATTATTGTTATAAAATTTTACAAAATTATAACTAATTAAAATCAAAATTTAATGATTTTTAATATTAAACATATTAAAAATAATTAGTATTTATTTTAACTAAAACTTTGCTCACTAAATTTAAACTAGTGACCGATTCTGGTGGTTACTAAAATCTTTTTCACTAAATTTAAAATAGTGACCAATGTTGGTCGTTAATATTTAGCGACCGATTTCAGCGACCAGTTTTCACCAACGCCACCTAACTCATACTAAATAATTTCGATCGCTAACAAGATCGGTCACTAAATAGCAACCAATATTTCGGCCGCTAAATCGGTCGCTGAGGTATTCGGTTGCTAAATGGCAATCAATATTTTAGTTGCTAAATTAGTCACTAATAACCAATTTCAAAATTTTAAAATCAGTCACTACTATTATTGTTGCTTCCTAATTACAAATTTTAACTAATTTCACATATATCACTAAAATTGAATTTTTAAATATAATTCTAATTCAACAAAATATATAAATAATCAAAGATAGGTAACTATTTATTAAGATCAAATACCAACAATTATTGAAAATTAAAATGAAGACAAAAGTGAAATCGTATAGAGATAACATGAAAAATGGATTCTAATACAAATAAATTTATATTTATGTATACTACATATATGTATTGAAAAAAATGAAGATAGAAACAAATCCACACAAATACAAAAAATTTATATTTATGTATATTATATAGCTGTCCATCTTTAATAACTGATAATAACCTCTTCAATTTTCTCTTCCTTCGTTTTTCTCATCACCACAACATGACATCTTCAATGTCAGGTCTATTTTATTATTGTACACTTCTTTTGTTCCTCACCATAAACCCTCTGAAATAATAAGAGCAAACAATGAATAAAAATAAATCACATATTAAAATAGATTATAATTAAAATTGAAACAGAAATAACAAACCATGAAAACAGTTTACCATCATGATCAATAGGGTAATCTTATTCCTTACCATTATACCTACATGGAGCCAACAGCAGGTTCCACCATTGCATACTTTTGGTCCAGCAGATCACTCATCCAATTGAAATAATTATTAAGAAATCAAATTCTACATTTTGTATGTAATAATCTATTGACTAACGACTTACCTTTCTCCTGAGTTGAAAAATAATGTAAAAAGGAAAAAGTATTTGCCTTTTAAAGTTGAAAATTTTATAATTGATAACAATATTATATTTATAGATCAAAAATTTGTCTTTGTTAAAATTTACTTATACCAGTTTTATTTATTGGTATATCTCTATAAGAAAAAGCGTATTTTTCGACATAAAAAATGACGACTATCTTTCCTGTCAATATTTTTCGACGGTTTGCTGTCGATATTTAAAAAAAATAATTAAAAATAAAATAATAAAATCAACGGCCTAGTCATCGATTTTTTATGATGTATTAAATCTTTTTTAACTATTATCCTATTGTTGACGAATTAGAGGCCGAAAAATACTTTTATTTTAAAATCGATGGACATGACGTCTATTTTTATATTTAAAATATCGACAACGTTTACGTCGATAAATTTAAATGATCTAAATTGCTTTCTAAAATCAAATAAATGGTGTGGATTTAATGTATAAAATAGATGCTAAAACATTTTTTTTTCAAATTAAAATCGACAAAAAGTACCGTCGATTTTTATTGCTAAAAACTCTAATCCCACGCCCACTTCCCGCTCCAACAAGTTCAGAAACACAATATTAGCCCAAATCTCCCATTTCGTCACCAATTCACCAACTCTCGTTCTAGCTAAAATTTCTCATTTTACCCTAAATTCACCAACCCTCATTCTCCGTTGTCGGTGTCATGGTTGCACCGCTGTCACTCCGTTTGCTCGTGCCTTCGTCACGCTCTATTGCTGCTGTGCCGCTGTCGCTCCCACATTCGCGCCACTGTCTCTCCTTTTGCTCGCGCCGCCTGTCGTTCCGCTGCTGCCGTCCCACCGTCGGTCCTTCTCTCTGTTGCCGCTGTCGCTCCTTCTACCTTGGTTCTTCTCCGCTCTCTCTCAATCGAGCTCACAAAAATCAGGTATCATTTTCTGATTGTTACTGAACTCTTTTCAAAGCCAACTTTAGTTTCATTTGAAAATCCCCTATTTCAGATGTAAATTATGACCTAATCATAATCTCTTATTTTCTAAGCATCAATTGAGAATATAAATGTTTGTATTATTGATGCAGCTCAATGTCATGTTGCATTTTTGATCTGTTATTCTAAATATTATTTCTTAATTATTAAGTACTATTCAAAGTATGAAAAATTCACAAATGTGTGCTTTGATGTCAATTTTTCTGTGACTGAGCATTATTATGTTTGGTGCAGCTGCAGATTCCCCTAACATTGATTGCATACTAAATTGTGATCATGAGTCCATCTCTGTCTCTCTTCCTAGTGCGGAAGCATACTTGCATCTCGCAACTCTAGTGAGTATATATGAAGTGGAGTCAAACCTTGATGTTATCTAATTGATTTTTATATTCATTTAATATATATCTTTTGATGCCAGAGTTCAAAGTTTGATCGTTTTTCCTTATTCAACAATCTACATTCGGCGGTGAGCTTTGCACAGTTGAATCTCAGCCAGGGAAAAAAACTTCTTATTTGTTGTGATAACGGTAAAGCCTCTCAACTCGAGTATCCTCTTTCTATTTATGTGAAAACCTAATAACATCATAAAGATATTCCGTTAATTATGTGTCCTGATTTAATAGCAAATCATTTCACATGACCTGCCTAATGCACTAACTTTGCTTGATTTTTCAGGGGAAGACATTAGTGTATGCGTTTGTTTAGCCATTTACACACAGTAAAAAGACTATGGTGTGATGTTAATAATTTTAAGAAGTTCTTTTTGCATAATTATTTATATTTTCAGGGAAGAAAGACTAAGATATTAATATTGCTCCACAGATAATTGCTTAAATGACCAATGGAGGAGTGGATCGTTTTGTTGAATGTACTATTTGCAGCATCTAGGCTATGATCTCAGCATTTCTAGTTCTGTTCTAATCCGTCACTTTCATTCTCTGGATTCCATTCGCAAGGTTGGCGCCATTCCTTCTCTTTCTTTCTTTTTCTTTCGTTTCATCTGTTGTTGTTGTTGTTGTTGTTGTTGTTGTTGTTGTTGTTGTTGTTGTTGTTGTTGTTGTTGTTGTTGTTGTTGTTGTTGTTGTTGTTGTTGTCTGAAGTGATTTTGAATTTTTGATATACTTGCTGCTTTGGTTCCAAAGAAAACTGTGGCTATTTTGAGGAGAAATTTAATTTTGGAATTTGGATCAGTGAAGGTTTCAAATGCAATTTTTATTATTGTTAGTTATTGATGTTATTGTTGTTAGTTGGAAAACACGGAACTCTAGTTTCTAGTTGTTGCAGTTGTACCCTACGACTCTACTTATTTTTTGCCATTTCTTGTGTATTGTGCTCATATCAGCTTAAATTAAGTTAGCCCCTTTTCTAATTGTTGAATGCTACCAACTATGTTCTTAGATTCTTAAATTGTTTTGGGGCGCAGGCTGAAAGTATCCTTATCATGATGAAGTTAGCACCGGCAAAATATAGACAGGGTCAATATCATATCTTATCCTCATCAGGTGCTAGTTGGATCGGAATAGGTAGAACTAGAATATACCTATAGTATGTGACTGCTGTTGTTGGTTTATTCTGTGTCTATTCGACTTCCCCTCTTCTGTTCTTGACCCTTTACATTGGTTGAAAGTGGAACTAACCTCCATCTGCATTGGCAGTTAACTCAATTATGACCAGGGACGGATGTATTCATTGGAGAGTAGGGGCAACTGCCCCAGTGAAATTCCAAAAATGTCTTAATAGTTCTTAGTGAAATGTCTAAATTGCCCCCAGTATATAATTAATTTTGACCCCAGGACCTAGACCCCACTTCAAATTAAATCCCTAACCCTTCTTTTTCCCCAATCTTCTTTATCTGCTCCAGCCCTCCCTCCAGGCTCCAGCCACCATTTGGCGTGTCGCACCACCAGGCACCAGCCCACCACTCCGCGTTTCAGATGGTGTCACGGTTCTCTCCTCGCTGACGTCTCTGCCCTCGTGTCTCCAGAGTCCAAAGTCACTGGCTCACTGCTGCTGTGCTGCGTCTCCGCATGACCGCATCCCCTTCTGGCTTCTGCCTTGTGCCTTCTTCTTCTTCTTCGAATATTGCGAATCTACGAATCTGAGTTCCTTTTCTCTCTTCGGTTTCACTCTTCAGACTTCAGCAGAGAACGCCGACCTTTCGTCTTCGTCCTGCTGCCGCTGAACGCCGCACACCCGCACCGCTACTACCTATTGGGTTCTGCACTTTTGCTTCTTAGTTCCTAGAGTTCAGTTGTTCAGTCGTTCAGATTCAGTCTTAAATTATTCTATTTCTTGGTACATTCATGAATCATGATTTAGCAATCTGCAATTCTGTTTATTCACTTATTTGCTAATTGGATTAATTTGTTTGATAATTGATTTAGTTGGTTTGTTAATTGTGAATTTGTGATTGAATTCGTTCTGATGTAATTGCAACTTTGCAAGTTTAGTTTGATTAATTTGTTTGTTAATTCACTTATTCACTTCTTGGATTAATTTGTTTGTTAATTTGTGAATTGGGATTGAATTTTATTCATTTACACTGTACTCCTTTTGTACTCCTTTTTTTCTTCTTCGATTTATAAAGATTATGTCTTTTGGTCTTTCCTACTTGCTTAAGATGGAAAAAAATGAAAACTAACATCTGATATGTAAAGACTCATTATATGGTATTATTTATATGAGCTTTGAAATAAGTTTACATATATTATATGGTATTGTTTAAATTTCATTACAGCTTTACAGAGCCTTTGAAATAAGTTTATATGCTCAATTTCTGTTTTTGGAGTCTGGACTACTATTCTACTAATGTTGAACAATGACTCAATGAATAATATTACCTCATTGACTTAGATGGCATTTATAGGCAGGCTTATATCAATTTTGTCCCATCATCAGGTGTGCATCAGCACCGCAAGAGCTTAGAATGGATTGGGATATTAGTTGTTGTTATTTTTGTTGGAACTTGAAAATTTATTTAAATGACATATGTATATCAATTTTGTATTTATAATTTTTAATTTGTGTAGAATTGTGAATTTTTTTATTAATTAATTAACTTAGATTTATAATTTTATCTTATTAATAATGGAGAAATATTTCAAAAGAACCTCGTCATTGGAGATTGGATCTCAAAATAATTCATCGACCTCTTCTAATAAAAGGAGGTTTTTAGAATTCGAAGTAGAGAGTCTTATAGCAGATCCAGGACAACGACCAAAGATTTCAAGTTATCACCCGAATGACAGAGACAAAGTTAGATGTGCATATTTGCAAAAAGGTCCTTGTCAACCAAGGACTCATGATTTTCCACAAACTGCTTATGGTTCTTCTTTTCGAAGATTTAATCCTAATTGGTTTGATGACTATGACAACTGGTTAGAGTATAGTATATCAAAAGATGCTATTTTTTTCTTTGTTGTTATCTTATGAAACCCGAGATTGAAGGTGGTGATGCTTTTGTAACTAATGGCTTTTCAAATTGGAAAAAAAAGGAGAGACTAGAAATTCATGTTGGGATTCATGATACCGCTCATAATCAGGCTTCGAGAAAATGTGAAGCACTTATGAGACCAAAACAACACATCACTGCTGCTATTGAAAAATAATCTGAGCAAGCTAAAAAGAATTATCAAATTCACTTGACAGCAACAATTGATTGTATTAGATTTCTTTTGCGACAAGGATTGGCCTTTCGTGGTAATGATGAGACGGATGATTCTGTTAACCAAGGAAATTTTTTGGAACTTCTAAACCCTAAACCCTAAACCCTAAACCCTAAACCCTAATAGCACCCTAAACCCTAAACCCAATGAAGAGATTGATCGTGCTTTCAAAAATGCTCGTGAAAATCTTAAACTAATAGCACCCTCAATCCAAAAAGACATTGTAAGAGCTGCTGCAAGGGAAAAGACAAAAGTCATTGTTGATGATCTTGGTGATGAATTATTTGCTGTATTGGTTGATGAAGTCCGCAACATTTCCATTAAGGAGAAAATGTCAGTTTGCTTAAGGTATGTGAACAAAGAAGGACAAGTTAGGGAGCATTTTCTTGGTCTTGTTCATGTTTCTAATACTAATGCTTTATCTCTAAAATTAGCATTGGAGTCATTATTAGAAACATATAATTTAAGTTTATCAAGAGTACATGGACAAAGATATAATGGTGCAAGTAACATGCAAGGAGAATTTAATGGTTTGAAAACTTTGATATTGAAAAAAATATTCTTATGCTTTCTATGTACATTGCTTTGCCCACCAACTTCACTTAGCTCTTGTAACGGTTGCAAAAAAATAAGTTGAAATTGCTTTGCTTTTTAATTTGTTAACCAATTTGTGCAATGTTGTTGGAGCTTCGTGTAAACGGAGAGATATGCTTCGTGATAGTCAGATGACTAAGACAATTGAAGCATTAAAAAGTGGAAAAATTTCTAGTGGGCGTGGTTTGAATCTAGAAACAGCTTTAAAAAGAGCTGGAGACACTAGATGGGGTTCACACTATGGAACTATACTTAGATTAATTTCTTTATTGAATATGTTGAGGAAGATGAAAATAATTCAGAACAAAGAGCTGAAGCATGTCATTTATTGAATGTCATTCAATCCTTTGAATTCATTTTCAACTTGCACTTGATGAAAAATATCTTGGGAGTTACTAATGAGTTATCTCAGGCGTTACAAAGGAATGATCAAGATATTGTAAATGCTATGGCATTAGTCAAAGTGTCTAAGCAACGATTGCAAAATATAAGAGATGATGGTTGATCTCTTTTACTTGATGAAGTCTCACTGTTTTGTGACAAACATGATATTATTGTTCCAATCATGGATGATATATTTGTGTCACAAGGAAGATCAAGACGCAAAGCTCAAAAGATATCAAATTTGCATCATTTTCAAGTTGAGATATTTTATCAAGTAGTTGATAGACAACTTCAAGAACTCAATAATCATTTTACAGAGGTGAATACTGAATTGCTTCTTTGCAGCTTGTTTGAATCCAAGACACTCATTTTTTGTATTTGATAAGGAGAAGTTGATCCAGTTAGCTCAATTTTATTCATTAGAATTTTCTTCCACTCAACTTTTGGCACTTGACAGTCAACTTAAGAACTTCATACTAGATGTACGTTCTGATGATAATTTCTCAAACTTAAATGGAATTGGTGCTCTTTTTCAGAAGTTGGTTGAGACTCGAAAGAATATTATTTATCTATTTGTGTTTCTTCTTTTAAAGTTGGCTTTAGTTTTACCTGTAGCAACTGTATCAGTTGAAAGAATTTTTTCTGCTATGAACATCATAAAGAGTCGACTCGAAATTGTATGGGAGATGAATTTTTAAATGATTGTTTAGTGACATACATAGAAAGAGAGACATTTGATTATATTGACAATGAAAAAATTATTCAATCTTTTTAAAATATGAAACTTAGAAGAATGGAATTTTAAATTATTTGTTATTATTTTAAATTATTATTTTATTATCTTGCTCCCACTGAAAAAATTTTCTGGATCCGTACTGACCATGAGGATATGTATGATTGAATTATATTATTTTGGCCATAACTTATTATCTGCTTTATTTATCGCCAAATCTAAACCATATATGTCAAAACACTAAGTACAATTGCTAAATTCAAGGTGGCAATTATTTGTTGGCAGAGTTATTCCTATACACGTGTTCATTCAACATTCCAATTTGGAACTATACCAGCTCCACCATTATTAGTGTAACAACTTGCAAACAATTTGCATTTTGGAGACATCTAACAGGTCAATCATTTATGGAATAATGAAACTATTGGATATTTCTTCTTCATAGTTTCCACTTTGATTTCTGACTTGAGATGGACTCACATCATAGAAAACAGGCAGAACACAATGTCCTGGTATTTGAATGCAACCAGCTATGTTTCCGAGTTCTTGCAAACACCATGTGGAGGAAGCATTGTTGACAGAGAAGACCACAATCAGAACCTGGTTAGTTGGTGGTGGGGTCATAATTTTTCTTTGGGGGGAGAATTTAATTTAACATTCCTGCAATGAGTAGTTTATTATGAACAAAACAAAATACTCTCAAGTGAGGCATACTTTTTAGTTTTTAATAGATCAATAACGTATTAACTTCCAATTTGACCTGCACTCCTTCAATTATTGCAGCATTTTTTTTACCCAATCTTTGTTATCATTTAGTAAACATTTTCTGTATGGCAGTACCAATTTTTTGAATGATACATTTAGTTTATTGATCTTTGGGGTCTTCGTCTCATTTTCTTTTTTTAACTTTGTTTGATGGATGACTAATGAAATTGATGAGAATTTATAGGGAAGGATCTCATATACATGTATCGTAGCTTCTTAACATGTTCGGTTAGTAAGAATTCATATTCAATTGAATTAAAAACCATTTCAGATAAAATAAAAAATAAGGTTTCCATTCCTGTATCAATATATATCGGTTATCTTGTATCAATTGCTATCATTACCATAAAAGGTTTCCATTCCTCAGAAGTCTTCATTTTCTTTCACAGAAAAGAAGGAAAAAAAAAGGGTTCCTATACGGTAGCAAGCTTGGAATGCAACTATAAGCATAACCTGTAGGTTTATATATATGTTTGAGAATAATACCTGTACTAAATTTTTATATATATTGGTTTATATATGTGTACATTTCATCTGATGAGCTAGGCATAGAGTACATTTTATGTTTTATATAAATTGTCCACGTTCTTTTATCCTGTATGTGTTAGAAAAGGGTTATTTAGGAGTTTATTTATCTAATATTTTGTATGAATTTTATTTTTATATTTAGAAGTTTATTTATCTAATATTTTATATAAATTTTATTTTTATATTTAAAAGTTTATTCGTATTAATTATCTATTATTTTTTAAATAAAAATAATTAAAAAATATAGTTATTAAAATCAACGGTAGTATTGTCATTTTCTTAATTTAAAATAGACAACAAAATACAGACAAAGAATTTATTAGTATTTAAATAATTAAATTGACGGTTATTTTGTCGATTTTATTGAATCAAATATCGACAGTAATATTGTCCATTTTATTAAGCATTTGTCGGTATCTAAATAATTAAATCGATGGCCCTTTTGTCGATTTTATTGAATCAAATATCGACAAAAATGTTATCTATTTTATATAATAATATTGACGGCAACGTTGTCGATTTTATTAAGCAGGCAAAATTCTCAAATTCATATTATAGAAGAAAATACTATAAATTCCGCTAAATTAGCACATAATTAGTCAATAAATTAAATTTTAATAAAGAAAATTAGAAATACAAATTTAATAGTAAAATAGGATAGAGCCAATTAAAACGAAAATTTTGACACTGATTTCAAAGAATTTGGCTCAAAATTAGGTCAAACGAGTCAAATCGATCGAATCGGACCCAAGCCCATAAACAAAATCCACAAATATGCTAAGCATTCAACCTCCTTTCTCATTATTCATTCCAATTCGTGGTGAGAGAGGGTGCAAGAACACAAATCCTTTGTTCACTATTCACTCTAACATTCAATCTTCCGTAACTTTTAATCCGGAACTCCGATTAACGAGCCATCAGCGGTCACGCATTTGTCTTGGAGTTTTCTACAAAACCCATAAAACCAAGTTACTGGTAAGTCTCACCTTCATTCCCAGATGTTCATCCTTTAATTTCGATATTCTTGGATTTTGGTGTTGAGATTTTGTGTAATTTCGGTGTTTAGGATCAAATTAACTTGGTGAACTTGTCGAGTCTTGTCTCAATTTTTCATTGGTAAGGTGAAAATCTTAGAACCCTAGTTAATTTCTTGAATTTATGTATTAGGTATTGAATTTGGGTGTATGTGTGTTGTACATATGTATTAAGTTGTGTATATGTAATTGGAGACTGAAATTGTGGACATTGGAATCTTGGTGTTGAGTACTTGTGCTTTGGTGAGTTCTTAAACCTAGGGCTGTGTTTGGGGCAAATGGCATTGGTGAGTTGTCACAGGAAATACGTAGAAAATGGCTAAAGTATGGTTTAGGTTTCATGTATATAATATATAATGTTCTGTGAAGACTTATGTTAGTTGACTATAAGATAAGAATGAATGTATAAGCATGTAAATTGATTAGTGCTTTAAGGTAAATGTTGAGTTTTGGTTTAATGGTTGATATTGAAGTTGGACTACTAAGTGATGAACTAATGATGCTTGTGATTTGGAAGAAGAAATGACTATAAATCGTGGTGGTGTGTTGTGATTGTTGTAATTAAAATTATGAAATTTAGGTATAAGATTATGTACATATGGATGTAAAATTGACTGAAGCAGGTTATGGATGACTTTGGTAGAATAAATAGTGTGTGGTAATGTTGGATGTATGTGATGAAAGTATGATTTGTGTTTGGTTTCGTGAAATTGAGGTTGGAAACTTTTGAGAAAAATTGGTTTTTGGTCGAATTTTGGCGGGCCATAACTTAGCTTTCGGACTCTCAAATGGTTTCAAACTTGTTTTATGTGAAAATTGAGTCCATGAAACTTACACCGTTCAAAGAACGAATGAAAAATGATTTAAAACAAAAAAGTTATGCTTATCGGAAGTTTGAGATTAAAAACTAAAATTCTGCAGCTTTTGTAACTTAATGAAATTTTTGGAAAAACGCATTTCCACGCGTACGCGTGACATAGAGTATTTTGCATACCGTAAAATTTGGTTAATTAATGACTAATTAACCCATAAATAAAAATTTATTCTAGAAAGCAAAAAATGTGATTTTTATGGCTTAATATGATAGAGGAGATTGAGACGAGAATTTTGATACCAATTTTATAGAAATCAGACCAAGATTGGACCGAACGGGCCAAATCGGGCCAACCGGAGCCATATTGGACCCTTGACCCACCTAACTAAACCAAAACGCTAATTTTCAGCACTCTCTCTCCTCACAACACACAAAACACGCTGAAATGAGAATGAAAGGGGGAAGAACACTTCTCCAAAGTTCTACCCTTGTTTGATCATCAAATCACCATAACTTTTGATCTAGAGCTCCGATTGCCGCACCGTTTGCGGCTATACATTCACTGCGAAGATCTCTAAAAAATCCACTACTTTATTCTTGAGGTAAGCCACAAAATTATTTCAGTTCTTTATCCCTAAATTTCGAGTTTTATGGAGAAATGTGTTGAGATTTTGGGCTCTTTGATGTTATAGGACCTAACTGATGAGCGGATAATTTATACGCTTTTTGGCATGTTTTTAGGTAGTTTTTAGTAGGTTCTAGCTACTTTCTAGTATGCTTTTATTAGTTTTCATGCAAAATTCATATTTCTAGACTTTACTATGAGTTTGTGTGTTTTTCTGTGATTTCAGGTATTTTCTGGCTGAAATTGAGGGATCTGAGCAAAAATCTGATTCAGGCTGAAAAAGGACTGCTGATGCTGTTGGATTCTGACCTCTCTACACTCAAAATAGATTTTCTGGAGCTATAGAAGTCCAATTGGCACACTCTCAATTGCGTTAGAAAGTCGACATCTAGGGCTTTCCAGCAATATATAATAGTTCATACTTTGCTCGAAGATAAACGATGTAAACTGGCGTTTAACACCAGAAACATGTTACAAGTTGGAGTTAAACGCCCAAAACAGGTTACAACCTGGCGTTTAACTCCAGAAACAGCCCAGGCACGTGAAAAGCTCAAGTTCAGTCCCAGCACACACCAAGTGGACCCCAGAAGTGGATTTCTACACTATCTATCTCAATTTACTCATTTTCTGTAAACCTAGGTTACTAGTTTAGTATTTAAACAACTTTTAGAGATTTATTTTGTACCTCATGACATTTTAGATCTGAACTTTGTATCTTTGACGGCATGAGTCTCTAAACTCCATTTTTGGGGGTGAGGAGTGACGTGACGAAAATTGGCGAGTTAAGAATTTATTAATATGGACACGTTGCAAGTACAGTTTTTAACCAGCCGAAAATCCGCTTATCAATTTAAAAGGGGTTGTTACAATATTGAAAATTAAAATACTGGGAGTATGAATCCCAGGTCGTCTCCCAACGAGTTGCAAGGAGATGTGCTATTTTATCAATCGGGCATTTTCAAAATTGGTTTAGTTGATAAGCAGGGAATTAATCTAGAGAATTTAACTAATTTTAAATAAAAGTCTTGACTGGGGGTAGATTAGTTGGAAGCCCTATTCTTGTTGAAATACTCTCAAGATTAATTAATAATTGGAAGTCGCTCTGTTTAGTTAACCCTTACTAGGTAAAGGAAAGTCAAGCAAGTTGGAAATCTGTTTCTAGTCATAAGTCCTAATCCTCTCCCTTGGGAAGGACTAGAGTCAATGATTAGAGGGTGATTCAACAATAAATCCAATTATAATTTCTCTCTTGAGTAATTCAACTCAAGGGTTCCTTTCAATCATCCCCCAATCAAGTCATGGAACTACTCACTCATCATAATTATAAATTTCACAGAATTAATGGTGAAAATAAAAGAAGACATGATAAATAATAATAAAAGAATTAATTGAAAATAAAAATAGTCTATATTAATAACTTGTAGAAATAATCCAATGTCAACTCTAGAGGGATTAAAAATATGGAAGAATAAATATAAAAAGTAAATAACAAAATAAGATGACTAGTACTGGAGGTAGACTCTTCTCAAAAGCTAAAGCCAAAATCTTCCAATCTTAATTATGAATGCTCAAGTGAGTGAAAAACCTAGGGGAGGAGTGAATCCAGATCTAAAACTAAAAATTACGCAGAATGAATTGTGTCTCTCTGTTTCTGCATGTTCCCGGGCTCTAGTCTGAGTTTCTGAGCCAAAAACTGGGTTGAAATCCGGCCCAGAAACTCTGCCAGTGACTTCTGAAATTCTGCAGATCGCGCACGCCACGCGGTCGCGTCATTCATGCGGATGCGTCATACGGCGTTTTGCTTTCCCACGCGGGCGCGTCGTCCATGCCTCCGCGTCACTTATGCTTTTCCAATCTGCGCGGTCGCGTGAGCTATGTGGCCGCGTCACTGCGATTTCCTCTCTTTCGCGGCCGCGTCACTCCTCGCTGGTCATCTCCTTAATTTCTTGTATTCCTTCCATTTTTGCAAACTTCCTTTCCAATCTCCAATTCATTCATGCCCTATAAAGCCTGAAACACTTAACACACAGATCACGGCATCGAATGGGATAAAGGAGAATTAAAATACCTAAGTAAAAGTCTCTAGGAAGTAAGTTTTCAATCATGTAATAATTTTAGGAAGGAAATATAAATGCATGCTAATTATATGAATAAGTGGGTAAAGATCATGATAAAACCACATAATTAAACACATTATAAACCATAAATAGTGGTTTATCAAGGAGCTCTGCTGTGTCTCGATGGATTAATGCAATTATTTCTGTTTTCTATTCAAACACGCTTGTTTCTATCTAAGATATTCATTCGCACTTCAATATGATGAATGTGATGATCCATGACACTCATCACCATTCTCAATCTATGAACGCGTGCCTGACAACCACCTCCATTCTACCTCAGATTGAATGAGTATCTCTTGGATTCCTTAATCAGAGTCTTCGTGGTATAAGCTAGAATCCATTGGCAGCATTCTTGAGAATCCGAAAAGTCTAAACCTTGTCTGTGGTATTTCGAGTAGGATTCAGGGATTGGATGACTGTGACGAGCTTCAAACTCACAAATATTGGTCGTAGTGACAGACGCAAAAGGATCAATGGATCCTATTCCAACATGAGTGAGAACCAACAGATGATTAGCCGTGCGGTGACAGCGCACCTGGACCATTTTCACTGAGAGGATGGATGGAAGCCATTGACAACGGTGATCCACCAACATACAGCTTGCCATAGGAGGAACCTTGCTTGCGTGAAGAAGAAGATAGGGGGAAAGCAGAGATTCAGAAGACAAAGCATCTCCAAAACTCCAACATATTCTCCATTACTACATAACAAGTACTATTTAATCCATGCTTTTTATTTACTACCAATTAAAACTGAGATTTATTATTATCCTGACTAAGAGTTACAAGATAACCATAGCTTGTTTCAAGCCGACAATCTCCGTGGGATTCGACCCTTACTCACGTAAGGTATCACTTGGACGACCCAGTGCACTTGCTGGTTCGTGGTACGAGTTGTGAAAAGTGTGATTTACAATTTTGTGCACCAAGTTTTTGGCGCCGTTTCCGGGGATTGTTCGAGTTTGAACAACTGACGGTGAATCTTGTTGCTTAGATTAGGAAAATTTTGTCTTTTAGGTCAGAATCTTTTATTTTTTAAAAAAAATTTTCAAAAATATTATTTTTCTTTATTAATTTTTAGTTTTTCTGTGAGTTTAGTGTCATGTTTTAAGTTTGGTGTCAATTGCATGCTTTTCTTTGTCTTTCAATTTTCGATTTGCATGTTCTTTGTTCTTCCTTGATCTTCAAGTTGTTCTTGTCAATTTTTCTTGTTTGATCTTTAGTTTTTCTTGTTCTGTGTCTGTTCTTATTTTTCTTGTGCTTTTTCAAAATATCAGTTTTCAACAAAATTTATTTATTAAATACCTTATTAAAAAACATTAAATTTATAGCTCAATTGGCTAGAGTGTTGCGCTTATGTTCTTGGTAATTGGCTATCTTCCGTTTAAAACTTTTTTCAAAAATAATTTTTCTTTGATTAAATCTTGTGTCAATTTTAAGTTTGGTGTTCTCTTGTTAATTTTCCTTTATTTTTCGAAAAATTTATTGTGGTTTTCTAAAAATTTTAAGTTTGGTGTTCTATCTTCATGTTCTTGTTGTTCTTGTGAGTCTTCAAAATGTTATTGAGTCTTCTTTGTGTTTGGATCTTAAAATTTTTAAGTTTGGTGTTCCTTGGTGTTTTTCCTCCAAAATTTTCGAAAACAAGGAGCATTAGATCTAAAAATTTTAAGTCTTGTGTCTTTTGTATGTTTTTCTCTTTCAACCCAAAATTCAAAAAAAAATATCTTTTCTAACTATTTTCTAAATATTTCGAAATTTTTCAAAAAAATTCAGATTTCAATTTTAAAATTTTATCTTATCATATCTTAGTTGTCAAGTTTTAAAAAAAAATCATATCTTTTTCAAATATTTTCTCTTAATTATTTTCTTACAAGTATCTTCAATTTTAAGACATATCTTTTTCAAAAATCAAATCTCTTTCAATTTTTCTCAATATTTTCAAAATTTTTTTAAAAAATTGATTTTCAAAATCTTTTTCTTTCTTTTTATATAATTTTCGAATTTTTGGTCCTAATTTATTATTTTGATTGAAAAATTTTAAGTTTGGTGTTTTCTTGTTAAGAAAGTTTCAATCTTTAAAATTTTAAAATCATATCTTTTTCAAAACTTCCTAACTACTTTCTCTCTCTTCAATTTTTCGAAAAGCCTCATAAAAAATTTTCAAAAAAAATATCTTTTTTTATTTTATTAATTATTCTAGTTTCCAATTATTATTATTATTATTATTATTTCAAAAAAAATTTAAAAATATATTTTTAATAATACTATTTGAATCTCTAATTCACATCATCTCCCTTTCTCCATCATGGACCTAAGTGGAAATGAACAGTCCAGAAGGACTCTAGGGTCATATGCTAACCCCACTACTGCTTCATATGGGAGTAGTATCTGTATACCCTCCATCAGAGTCAGTAGTTTTGAGTTGAATCCTTAGCTCAATATCATGGTGCAGCAAAGTTGCCAGTATTCTGGTCTTCCACAGGAAGAACCTACAGAGTTTCTGGCACAGTTTTTACAAATTACTGACACAGTACATGATAAGGAAGTAGATCAGGATGTCTACAGATTATTACTACTTCCATTTTCTGTAAAAGACCAAGCTAAGAGGTGGTTAAATAACCAACCTAAGGCTAGCAAAAGGACATGGAAACAGCTGTCAGAAAAATTTCTGAATCAATATTTCCCTCCAAAACGGATGACACAGCTAAGGCTAAATAGTCAAGGCTTTAAATAATGAATCTCTTTATGATGCCTGGGAGAGATACAAAGAGATGCTAAGAAAATACCCCTCTGAAATGTTTTCAGAGTGGGTGCAGTTAGACATCTTCTATTATGGGCTTACAGAGAAAGCTCAGATGTCTTTGGACCACTCAGCTGGTGGATCTATACACATGAGAAAGACAATTGAAGCAGCTCAAGAGCTCATTGATACATTTGTCAGAAATCAGCATCTGTACCTAAGTAGTGAGTCTTCCACGAAAGAAGAGGCTAAAACAGTAACTGTTGAACTCAGTCCTGCAGAACAAGTTACTGAATTCAATCAGCAATTATATTTTCTAACAAAATAGCTAGCCGAATTCAAGGAGATACTACAAGACACAAGAATGGCTAATATGAATATGGAAGTACAGTTGAAGCATACAAAACATCAGTTATCAAAACAAATAACAGAAGAGTGCCAAGCAGTTCAATTAAGAAGTGGGAAAACATTAAATACCTCACTTCAAAGTAGCAGGAAGCCAAGAAATGAACAAACTGCTACCCAAAATCCCTTTAAGGACAGTAAGAGCCCAAAGAGGAATAATTCTGGCGCTCAAACGCCAAAAAAGGGTGAAAAGCTGGCGTTAAACGCCCAACCTATGCTCAGTTCTGGCATTCAAACGCCAAAAACAGGCAAGGAGTTGGCGTTAAACGCCCAATGGAAGCTCAGTTCTGGCGTTCAAACGCCATAAACAGGTAAGGAGTTGGCGTCCAATGCCAATCCAGCTTCCAACCCTGGCATTCAAACGCTAGTGAGGGATCAGACACATACAAGTGCTGATAGCAACCCCTCTAAAAAGGCTTCTCCAACCACCTCTGTAGGAAATAAACCTGCAGCAACTAAGGTTGAAGAATACAAAGCCAAAATGCTCTATCCTCAGAAACTCCACCAAGCAAAACAGGATAAGCAATTTGCCCGCTTTGCAGACTATCTCAGGACTCTTGAAATAAAGATTTCATTTGCAGAGGCACTTTATACCCTCTTATGCTAAGTTCATGAAAGAGATCTTAAGTCATAAAAAGAATTGGAGAGAAACTGAAAAAGTTTACCTCACTGAAGAATGCAGTGCAGTCATTCTGAAAAGCTTACCAGAGAAGCTTAAGGATCCTGGAAGCTTTATGATACCATGCACATTAGAGGGCACTTGTACCAAGACAGCTTTATGTGATCTTGGGGCAAGTATCAACCTAGTACCTGCATCCACTATCAGAAAGCTTGTCTTGGCAGAAGAAGTCAAACCAACTAGGATCTGTCTTCAACTTGCTGATGACTCCATTAAATACCCATCAGGCATGATTGAGGATGTGATTGTCACAGTTGGGCCATTTGCATTCCCCACTGATTTTATAGTGCTGTAGATAGAGGAGCACAAGAGTGCAACTCTCATCCTAGGTAGACCTTTCCTTGCAACTGGACGAACCCTCATTGATGTTGAAAAAGGGAAAGTGACCCTGAGAGTCAATAAGGATGAGTTTAGGCTGAATGTTGTTGAAGCAATGAAGCATCCAGACACATCAAATGACTGCATGAGCATTGATGTTATTGACTCTCTAGTAGAGGAGATCAATATGGCTGAGAGTCTTGAGTCAGAGCTAGAGAATATCTTTAAAGATGTTCAACCTGATTTGAGGAATCAGAGAGAATAATAGAACCTTTGAAAACCCCTTAGGAAGAGGAGAAACCTCCTAAACCCGAGCTCAAACCATTGCTACCATCCCTGAAATATGTATTTCTGGGAGAAGGTGACACTTTTCCTGTAATCATAAGCTCTGCCTTAGAGCCACAGGAAGAGAAAGCACTAATTCAAGTGCTAAAGGCACACAAGACAGCTCTTGGGTGGTCCATAAGTGATCTTAAGGGCATTAGTCCAGCCAGATGCATGCACAAGATCCTATTAGAGGATAATGCTAAGCCATTGGTTCAACCACAAAGGCGGCTAAATCCAGCCATGAAGGAAGTGGTGCAGAAAGAGGTCACTAAATTACTAGAGGCTGGGATCATTTATCCTATTTCTGATAGCCCTTGGATAAGCCCTGTCCAAGTCGTCCCTAAGAAGGGAGGCATGACAGTGGTTCATAATGAAAAGAATGAACTGGTTCCTACAAGAACAGTTACAGGGTGGCGCATGTGTATTGACTACAGAAGACTCAATACAGCCACCAGAAAGGATCATTTTCCTTTACCATTCATAGACCAGATGCTAGAAAGACTAGCAGGTCATGATTACTACTGCTTTTTGGATGGCTATTCAAGTTACAACCAGATTGCAGTAGATCCCCAGGATCAAGAGAAAATAGCATTCACATGTCCATCTGGAGTATTTACATACAGAAGGATGCCATTTAGCCTGTGCAATGCACCTGCAACTTTTCAGAGATGCATGCTCTCTATTTTCTCTGATATGGTAGAAAAATTTCTAGAAATCTTTATGGATGACTTCTCAGTATTTCAAGACTCATTCAGCTCCTGTCTTGACCATCTGGCACCTGTTCTAAAAAGGTGCCAAGAGACTAACTTAGTTTTAAACTAGGAAAAATGTCACTTTATGGTGACTGAAGGAATTGTCCTTGGAAACAAAATTTTGAACAAAGGAAAAGAGGTAGATCAAGCTAAGGTGGAGGTAATTGAAAAATTACCACCACCTACCAATGTTAAAGCAATCAGAAGCTTTCTGGGGCATGCAGGATTCTATAGGAGGTTTATAAAAGATTTTTCAAAAATTGTAAAATCTCTGAGTAATCTGTTAGCTGCTGACACACTATTTATCTTTGATAAGAAGTGTCTGCAGACGTTCGAGACTCTAAAAGCTAAGCTGGTCACAGTACCAGTCATCTCTGTACCAGACTGGACATTACCATTTGAACTAATGCGTGATGCCAGTGACCATGCCATTGGTGCAGTGTTGGGACAAAGGCATGACAAGCTTCTACACGTCATTTATTATGCCAGTCATATTTTAAATGACCACAGAAAAAGAGTTACTTGCAGTGGTTTACGCCATTGACAAGTTCAGATCTTATTTAGTAGGATCAAAACTGATTGTGTACACTAACCATGCTGCTCTTAAATATCTACTCACAAGCAGGATTCAAAACCCAGACTCATAAGATGGGTGTTGCTTCTGCAAGAGTTTGATATAGAAATAAGAGACAGAAAAGGGACAGAGAACTAAGTAGCAGATCACCTATCCTGAATAGAACCAGTAGAAGGGGCGTCCATCCCTCTTACTGAGATCTCTGAAACCTTTTCGGATGAGCAACTCTTTGCCATCCAGGAAGTACCATGGTTTGCAGACATTGCAAACTACAAGGCTGTGAGATTCATACCCAAGGAGTATAGTAGGCAGTAATCAAAGAAATTGATCTTGGATGCAAAGTACTATCTGTGGGATGAACCATATCTCTTCAAGAGATGTGCAGACAGAATAATCCATAGATGTGTGCCTAAAGAAGAAGCGCAGAAGATCCTCTGGCATTGCCATGGATCACAGTATGGAGGACATTTTGGAAGTGAGCGAACAGCCACAAGAGTCCTCCAATGTGGCTTCTACTGGCCTACTCTCTATAAAGACTCCCGAGAGTTTGTACGTAATTGTGACAGTTGCCAAAGATCTGAAAATCTGCCTCACGGTTATGCCATGCTTCAACAAGAAATCTTAGAGATTGAGTTGTTTGATGTATGGGGTATTGACTTCATGGGGCCTTTCCCACCATCATACTCAAACACTTATATTCTGGTGACAGTGGATTATGTATCCAAATGGGTGGAGGCTATTGCAACACCCACTAATGATACTAAGACAGTGCTGAAATTCCTCCAGAAATATATCTTCAGCAGATTTAGTGTCCCTAGAGTACTAATCAGTGATAGGGGCACTTATTTCTGCAATAAACAGCTTTACTCTACTATGGTTCGATATGGAGTTAGCCACAGGGTGGCAACTCCATATCATCCACAGACAAATGGGTAAGCTGAAGTCTCTAATAGAGAATTTAAAAGAATCCTGGAACGGACTATGATTAACCGTAGAAGGGATTGGGCAAGAAACTTAGATGATGCTCTGTGGGCATACAGAACAGCATTCAAGACTCCTATAGGGACCTCTCCATACCAGCTTGTGTATGGAAAAGCCTGTCACTTGCCAGTGGAACTGGAACACAAGGCCTATGGACAACCAGATTCCTAAACCTTGATGCCAAGTTAGCTAGAGAAAAATGATTGCTCCAGTTAAATGAGCTAGAGGAATTCTGACTCAATGCTTTTGAAAATACAAAAGTTTACAAAGAGAAAGCAAAAAGATGGCATGATAAGAAGCTGTCATCCAGAGTCTTTGAGTCAGGGCAGAAAGTTCTACTATTCAACTCTAGGCTTAGGTTATTCCCTAGGAAATTAAAATCCCGGTGGAGAGGACCATATGTGATTACAAGTGTGTCACCATATGGATATGTAGAGCTTCATGATAGTGACTCTGACAAAAAGTTCATTGTTAATGGGCAAAGAGTCAAGCATTACCTTGAAGGCAATGTTGAGCAAGAATGCTCAAGACTGAGACTGGATTAAAGCTCAGTAATAGTCCAGCTAAAGATGATAAAGAAGTACTTATTGGGAGGCAACCTATTTTTATCTATCTATGTTAAAATTCCATTGTAATTTTGTGTTTTCTTTAGGTTGATGATCATGTGAAGTCACAAAAACAACTACAAAAATTAAAGCAAAATAAAAAACAGCATTAAAAATAGCACACCCTGGAGGATAAGCTTACTGGCGTTTAAACGCCAGTAAGAAGCATCAGACTGGCGTTTAACGCCAGAAAGGATAATCAAGCTGGTGTTAAACGCCATAAACAGACTGCAAGCTGGCGTTTAACACCAAAAACAAGCAGCAGTCTGGCGTTAAATGCCAGGATTACACTAAGAGGGTATTCTACACGCCTAAATAGTGCAGGGATGAGAAATCCTTGACACCTCAGGATCTGTAGACCCCACAGAATCCCCACCTACCTCACCATTCAAATTTAAACCATTCCCCTCGCAAACCCACCCATTCACACACCTCAATCTCCTCCACTTCTCCTTCTACTCCCTTCTTTCTTCTTTTGCTCGAGGACGAGCAAAACTTTTAAGTTTGGTGTGAAAAAGAGTTGCTTTTTGTTTTTCCATAACCATTATGGCACCTAAGGCCAGAGAAACCTCTAGAAAGAGGAAAGGGAAGGCAGTTGCTTCTACATCTGAGTCATGAGAGATAGAGAGGTTCATCTCAAAGGTCCATAGTTCAGTGGCAGAGCATTTGATTGCAGATCAAAGAGCCTTGAGGGAAGAGCAACAAAGGCAAAGAAGAGACATAGAGAAGCACCATTAGATCTTCAAGAGGAAGAACAAGCCGCCATTACTAAGGTGGACTTATTCCTTAACTTCGTTGTTCTTATTTTTCTATTTTTTTTTCAATTTTCATACTTCATGTTTGTCTATGTTTTGTGTCTTTACTACATGATCATTATTGTCTAGTGTCTATGTCTTAAAGCTATGAATAACTCCATGAATCCTTTACCTCTCTTAAATGAAAAATGTTCTAAAAACAAAAGAATAAGAAGTACATGAGTTTCGAATTCATCCTTGAAATTAGTTTAATTATATTGATGTGGTGACAATACTTGTTGTTTTCTGAATGAATGCTTGAATAGTGCATATTTTTTATATTGAATTTTATGATTGTTAAAATTGTTGGCTCTTAAAAGAATGATGAACAAGAGAAATGTTATTGATAATCTGAAAAATCATAAAATTGATTCTTGATGCAAGAAAAAGCAGTGAATAACAAAAGCTTGCAAAAAAATGGCAAAAAAAAATATAAAAGAAAAAGAAAAAACAAGCAGAAAAAGCCAATAGCCCTTAAAACCAAAAGGCAAGGGTAAAAAGGATCCAAGGCTTTGAGCATCAATGGATAGGAGGGCCCAAGGAAATAAATCCAGGCCTAAGCGGCTAAATCAAGCTGTCCCTAACCATGTGCTTGTGGCATGCAGGTCCAAGTGAAAAGCTTGAGACTGAGTGGTTAAAGTCGTGATCCAAAGCAAAACAGTGTGCTTAAGAACTCTGGACACCTCTAATTGGGGACTTTAGCAAAGCTAAGTCACAATCTGAAAAGGTTCACCCAGTTATGTATCTGTGGCATTTATGTATCCGGTGGTAATACTAGAAAACAAAGTGCTTAGGGCCACGGCCAAGACTCATAAAGTAGTTGTGTTTAAGAATCAACATACTAAACTAGGAGAATCAATAACACTATCTGAATTCTGAGTTCCTAGAGATGCCAATCATTCTAAACTTCAAAGGATAAAGTGAGATGCCAAAACTGTTCAGAAGCAAAAAGCTACTAGTCCCGCTCATCTAATTAGAACTAAGTTTCATTGATATTTTGGAATTTATAGTATATTCTCTTCTTTTTATCCTATTTGATTTTCAGTTGCTTGGGCAAGCAACAATTTAAGTTTGGTGTTGTGATGAGCGGATAATTTATATGCTTTTTGGTATTATTTTTAGGTAGTTTTTAGTAGGTTCTAGCTACTTTCTAGTATGTTTTTATTAGTTTTCATGAAAAATTCATATTTCTGGACTTTACTATGAGTTTGTGTATTTTTCTGTGATTTCAGGTATTTTCTGGCTGAAATTGAGGGATCTGAGCAAAAATCTGATTCAGGCTGAAAAAGGACTACTGATGCTATTGGATTCTTACCTCTCTGCAATCAAAATGAATTTTCTGGAGCTATAGAAGTCCAATTGGCATGCTCTCAATTGCGTTGGAAAGTCGACATCCAGGGCTTTTCAGCAATATATAATAGTCGATACTTTGCTTGAAGATAAATGACGTAAACTGGCGTTTAACGCCAGTTCTATGTTCCATTTTGGCGTTAAACGCCAGAAACAGGTTACAAGTTAGAGTTAAACGCCCAAAACAGGTTACAACTTAGCGTTTAACTCCAGAAACAGCCCAGGCACGTGAAAAGCTCAAGTCTCAGCCCCAGCACACACCAAGTGGGCTTCAGAAGTGAATTTCTGCACTATCTATCACAATTTACTCATTTTCTATAAACCTAGGTTACTAGTTTAGTATTTAAACAACTTTTAAAGATTTATTTTGTACCTCATGACATTTTAGATCTGAACTTTGTATCTTTGATGGCATGAGTCTCTAAACTCCATTGTTGGGGGTGAGGAGCTCTGCTGTGTCTCGATGGATTAATGCAATTATTTCTGTTTTCTATTCAAACATGCTTGTTTCTATCTAAGATATTCATTCGCACTTCAATATGATGAATGTGATGATCCGTGATACTCATCACCATTCTCAATCTATGAACGCGTGCCTGACAACAACCTCTGTTCTACCTCAGATTGAATGAGTATCTCTTGGATTCCTTAATCAGAGTCTTTGTGGTATAAGCTAGAAATCATTGGAAGCATTCTTGAGAATTCGGAAAGTCTAAACCTTGTCTGTGGTATTCAAAGTAGGATTCAGGGATTGGATGACTGTGACAAGCTTCAAACTCACAAAGGTTGGGCGTAGTGACAGACTCAAAAGGATCAATGGATCCTATTCCAACATGAGTGAGAACCGACAGATGATTAGCCGTGCGGTGACAGCGCACCTGGACCATTTTCACTGAGAGGACGGATGGTAGCCATTGACAATGGTGATCCACTAACATACAACTTGCCATAGGAGGAACCTTGCGTGCGTGAAGAAAAAGACAGGGGGAAAGCAGAGATTCATAAGACAAAGCATCTTCAAAACTCCAACATATTCTCCATTACTGCATAACAAGTACTATTTAATCCATGCTTTTTATTTACTACCAATTAAAATTGAGATTTATTATTATCCTGACTAAGAGTTAAAAGATAACCATAGCTTGCTTCAAGCCGACAATCTCCGTGGGATTCGACCCTTACTCACGTAAGGTATTACTTGGACGACCCAGTACACTTGCTGGTTAGTGGTACGAGTTGTGAAAAGTGTGATTTACAATTTCGTGTACCAAGTTTTTGGCACCGTTGCCGGGGATTGTTCGAGTTTGAACAACTGACGGTGAATCTTATTGCTTAGATTAGGAAAATTTTGTCTTTTGGGTCAGAGTCTTTTATTTTTTTTCAAAATTTTTCAAAAATATTATTTTTTTATTAATTGTTAGTTTTTCTTTGAGTTTAGTGTCATGTTTTAAGTTTGATGTCAATTGCATGCTTTTCTTTATCTTTCAATTTTTGAATTGCATGTTCTTTGTTCTTCCTTGATCTTCAAGTTGTTCTTGTCATATTTTCTTGTATATAAAATGTAATATGGTGTGAAAACTTAGGCTAGAGGCCCTAAGATAGGCATTGAATTATTGATGTTGTTGAAGGGTTGAGATATATGATGTGGTCATATATGTGGTTATGAATATTGATGCCTTGACGATGTGATATGTGAGAAAAATGCATATTGTGATATATGCTTGATGAATGATTAAGGTTGATTTGTGAGTGAAACCATGTTGATGGTGAATATGATATTGATTATGTATAATGATGGTTGATTGGAAATGGTGTTGTTGGAATTTGGGATGAGGAAGGATGTATGACATGTTTATGTGTTTGTAATTTAGACATTTGATTGAGATGGGTTAAATCGTTGGATGGTGGTTTTGTGAATTATGATAAAGTGTTAATGTGTGAGTTGAGGAGGCTTGATGTTGATTTTGGTATATTTTGATTGATTTAAAAAAGGGTTGAAATTTGGTATGTTTTGGTTGATTTTAAAAAGGGATGAAAATTGGTTTGTTTGAAGATGGCACTTTGTGATTTTATATGAAAATATGGTTCTTAGGCATACTTGACGGGGAATAACTTGGACTCCAGATCCCCATTTTGTGCGAAACTTATTTAGAAATGAAATTGGATCCGGGATGTTCACGTCGTTCGAAGAACGGGCAAAAAATGATTTGAAATGAAGAAGTTATGTCCGTCGGAAGATTGGGGTTGAATATGTGAATTCTGCAGCTTTTAACTTAGAAAAATCTTTAGCAGAATACTCCCCATGCGTAGGTGTGCCTGACGTGTACGCGTCGTTTTTCAAAAATGCGCAATTCACGCGTGTGCGTTGATGCGCTGCACCAAATGCCCAGCCATTTTCCCAAGAGTTATGCCAGAATTATGCCAGTTTTGTGCGTAGGGTACAAACGTACCCACACGTACGTGTGGCTGACGCATACGCGTCCCTTGGCTATTTTTCCATCCACGCGTGCACGTGGGCGATGCATACGCATTGATGAATTTTTGGCCATCCACGCGTGCGTGCGAAGGATGCGTACACGTGACCCTGTTTTCATCCCAAAGTTGATTTTTGAGTTTTAAAAGTCAAATTTCATACTTCTAAGCCTCCGATCTCACTCCTTATGTCTTAAATCATTATGATATGCCTAGTGATGGGTAGAGAGCTAGGGAATATGGTAACTTGTGAATGATGAAAGGAAAAATTTATGATCAATGATGATCAAGAATGATTATATGAGATACAGAGGATGGCGGTGGAAGTGCTTTATGTGTCATGAGCGGAAGGGCTGTGTTTATTAATGAATTGGTTGGTTCTGGATTGAACTATGAACCGGATGGCTGAGTTATTACCGAGTTACGGCGGAGCCATTACTGATTATGGCTGAGTATAAATGCATATATGCTATTGAATGAAATGTGAATGTTGCATTCCACTATTTGAGATACAAGTTTTCCTGGGTGAAAGTAGTGGCTAGCCACCATGTGCTCCAAGTGAGACTCGATACTCTGTTGACCATATGTCATAAGTGTGGCCGAACACTGTGAAAGTTCCGGATGAGCTCGCCCCCGTGAATATACACCAATGAGGGTGTTGGATATGGATTATGATTATGATCATGATGATGATCGAGAATAACTCGAGTTGGGAATGCACGACAGAGGGACAGTCCAATGGTTAGCTACCAGGACTTGTCAGGTTGGCTATATAATTGACAGATGATATCATCAGCCATTAGGGACATGCATTCATCATATGCATATTATGTGAATTGTTTGGAATTGCCTAATTGACTGCATATTACTTGCTAATTGTCTAAATGCCATATCTGCTTCCTATTTGTATATCTCTTGTTTGATATAACTATTTTTTTTACATTACTATATGTACTAAATTTTAATTTTAGATGTCGTAATACCTTGCCATCTCTGAATTATGATTTAAGCATAAGACTTTGTATGGTAGGGTGTTACACGTACGCATATACCCCTTCGCGGACAAACGCTACTGCCTAGTTTACATGCATACGCGTGACATTTCAGTAGTGCACTTCTATTCGTACGTGTATGCATGACCCCTGTTTTCAGCAAAGAAATTTTGTGTTTTAAAACTCAATTTTGAACCTTCAAACCTCTGTTTTCACCCTTTTAGCTATAGATTATAATGATTAGCCTAGTAAGAAGTTGGAATTAGAAAATTGGGATAACTTATGAAGTTAGGAAGGAGAGGTAACTTAGAATGGAAGCAAGATTATTAATGATCGGAGGAGATGGTACTCGAAATGATAAGATAACGAAAGTGGTATATGAGGCAGTTAAGCGAGTAGTGGAAAATTGAGAATGGTGTATGAGAGAATTGATGATGTTAATTATTTGAGAATAATAAAATATATGTGAACCATAATTAAGTGATTATGATTTATTGAGGAAGTGCAATAATGTCGCGAATATGCCAGAGATGCATATGTGAGCTAAGAATTGAGAAATTATTGAGCTTGGGGTAATGTTTTTCCCATGTCATCTTGGGGTGTTGTCTCTTCTCCCCATGTCAGCTTGGGACTCTTCCCATAGATATTATTGAGCTTGGGGGCGTTCTCTTCCCCATGTCAGCTTGGGGATTCTCCTCATAGTGTATTTTTGAGCTTGAGAACATGTCGGGTTGGCTGTGTAACCGACGGTTGATATCAACAGCCATAGGACAGGCATGCATCATATACATTTGTATGTATTGCTTGTGTCTGCATTAATTGGGATTGTCTAATTGATTATAATATGCTAATTGTCATAATTGATATTTGTATTCTACCTGTGCTTGCTTTGTCTGCTTGTTTGTCTTTGTAATTACCGGAGATAGAGGAACGGAGGAAAGGCAGAGAGATTGAGGATTCTATTTAAGTTCCAATTAGATTTAAGGAATTGATTTAATTAGTTTAGAAAGCCTTAGAGAACCACCCCAATTTATGGT
This sequence comes from Arachis hypogaea, assembly GCF_003086295.3. NCBI lineage: Eukaryota > Viridiplantae > Streptophyta > Magnoliopsida > Fabales > Fabaceae > Arachis > Arachis hypogaea. The sequence continues at coordinate 91,573,773 of NC_092040.1, forward strand.
TTCTGTTTAGTTCTTTAAGTTTTATAATCTGAGTATCGGCATTCTAGGATTACCTCTGGCATTCCCAGGACCTTATATATTATGTGTGTGGCACCTTTACCACGCTGAGAACCTCCGGTTCTCATCCGATACTGTGTTGTGTTTTTCAAATGCAGGTCGAGAGGCTCCTCGCTAGGCGTCTGGACTTTTGAAGCGGAGTAGTTCCTGGGTTTATTTTGATATATAGCTTATGCATATACATATACTTAACTCTCTCCGATTGACTTGTTCTTTTGTTCCTCTTAGAGGCTAATGGAGAGCTAGAGTTTTATTTATGTATTTTGAGCTTTGGGATATGTATATATGTATGTAAATATTCTCTGGCCAGCCTTGACTTCGGAAGCTGAGTTAGGAGCTTGTTATTATGTATCTTTTTGGCTCTCTAAGCCTAGTTTCTGTTATATTATGTTCGTTGACTTTCGGTTTCTTTGCATGCAAGTAATCACGTTCCTGAGCATTTCGCTTTTTATTTTCGCAAATTTTGTTTTACCAATCCTTCAAGACTCCTAGTTACTACATTTTTTCAATTATTAAACGTATATATATTTTATTTTAGAGGTCGTAATACCACACCACCTCTGTTTTACGACTTAAGCGTAAAGATCTGTGTGGTAGGGTGTTACATTATGGTATCAGAGCAGTTCATTCCTATAGAGCCTGAGAGACGGACTGACTATGCTTCTGTACATTCTCTATGTATGTGTCTATGTGCTATTAGGATATCCAACTGATATATGTGGCATAAATTTTTATGAGAATGCATTTGGGACTTAAAGCACTAGACTTGCGGTATTGAGACTGCTCAACTTGATATCACTTGTTTGGTATGTATAGGGACCAGATGTCGACTCGCAGACGCGGTCGCGGACGAGGTAGAGGTAGAATAGGAAATGCTATTCCTGAAGTGACAGGGAATAATCCTAACCCTGTAGACTTTATGTCTGTCCTGGGAAACATGGCTGCAACTATGCAGGTGACAGCCGAAGCTTTGGGAAACCAAATGAACAATGGGAATAATAAAAATAATGGTGATAAGGGTCCAATGACACTTGCGTCTTTCCTGAAGGTTCACCCTCCGACCTTCATATTCATTCTTGAAGTCAAGACAATATGGTCTAATGTTATTACCTGTTAAAATTTCTCATTTTATTATATAATTTTTAAGTTCCAAATTTATAGACTTATAATATTACAAAAGCTATTAAATTGATTAATATTCCTTGATAATATTACCAAAATATCATATAATTTAGTATTAATTTATGTGAAGAAAAATCATACTAACTTTTCTTTATTCAATATATAATTTATTCTATTTAAAAATGAATTATCATCTCCTATATTAGTAAATATATTTTTCTCCAATTTCTTACCCCATGATTGAAATTAAAAAAAAGATTACATTATTCGATAATATAATATACAAAGTAATTTTTATTTTGGAATAAAAAAATGATTACATTATTCAATAATGGTGATCTAATAGAATAGATGTTAATATAATACAAAATAAAGAGAAAGAGAATTTGAAGAATTCAATGATTTGAATGAGTGTGAAATTATACATTCAATTCAAATAATATATGTAACATCTTATTACAAAGAACTTTACACTTAAGCTGTGAAATAGAGGTGGTGTGATATTACAACCTTTAAAAAATAAAAAATATACGTAGATATAGTTAAAGAAATTTGTAACTAGGAGCTTTGAAGAAAATATTAAACAAAAACCGCGAAAAGAAAAGTGCATTATACTCGAAAATATAAAACCGGAGAAAAGATAAGGATAAGAAGACATAAGTATATACAAAGAGTCGAGTACCAAAAATATATAATATCAAGTTTCAGACGCAACTTGCGAAATTAAGGCTGGCTGGAGTATAAATACATATAAGCATAAGTATATATCCCAAAGTAATCCAACATGCATAAAGAAAATAACTAATTCTCCAAAAACGATATATATATATATATATATATATATATATATATATATATATATATATATATAGGAGAGTCTATAAACAGAAAATACATAACACACAACCCCAAAATATAACTTCCCAACTTCGCTTGTCATAGGAATCTCCAGACGCTCACCGAGGCATATCTCGACCTGCATCTAAAAACAAGAACATAGATATGGAATGAGAACCAGAGATTCTTAGCATGATAATTGTGCCCACATACATAATATATAAGGTCACGGAAAAGTCAGAGGCGATCCTAGAACTCCGACACTCAAATTTAAATCTTAAAGTTACTAAACTAAAAGCCATTAACATGGTAGGTTATCTAAGGTTCTTATTTCTAATTTTTTTCTAATTTAAGTCCTAATTTCTGCCTTCTTCCAATCTTCTAAAACTCCAGTGCACAGACAAGCAATACAAACAAAGCAAACACAAGTAGGATACAGATACAATAGGTAGCAAATATAACAGGTAAGCATAATAATCACATAGGTAAGCTCAATTAATGCACCTGGTGAGCGGTTATATAGCCAACCCGGATATATAGCCAACTCAACATGTCCAGTAGCTAACCCGGATATCGTTCTCTTGAAAATTGGTGAGCGGTACAATACCACGATCTGCACCTGGTGAGCGGTAAACCATCTCGATCCCCACCATCTGTGGACAGTAAACCACCTCGATCCCCACAGACGTTTTCAATTGAAAAACAGTACACACGTGGACGGTAAATAACTACGATCCCCACAAAATATTTTCTTATCAAATTTGGTGGCCGGTAAATAACCACTATTCCCACAAAACATTTTCATATCAAATTCATTCTCATCATTCAATTCATTCAACAATTATCATCATCACACCTTCCATTTCATTCATCAATAATTCGCATTCAAAACATAATTCTCTTCTTAATTAAATAAAACTAAAAACTAATACTTTTTTGATAAATTGAAACTCCAACGTAATATTTTTCTTAATAAGTCTAACTCAAATAATATAATTATAATAATTAACTAGGTATTATATATTCTTTAATAGTTTATATTTAATAATTTATTTCTAATAATATATTTAATAATGTAATAGTTTTTCGTATTTAAGAAAATTTTAGTTAAAGTAAAAATGTAAGATATTGTGCAACAAAAGGACATAAATATATTGTTAGAAGAAAAATATATTTTTTTATTAGATTAGAAATATAATTAGTAAAATTTAACCACAAAGTTTAAATATTCTTATCTTTATAATTAAATGCATAGTTTAATAATTTTTTATCATGTTCTATATTAATAATCATGTTAATTCAGACAAAAGAAGAAAATATTATATATAGTAGGATAATAAAAATAAATATTTTTTGAATTGTATAAAGAATAATAACAAAAATATAAAAAAATGCATAACATAAAAGAAAAAAATATTATTATTATCTTTTAATTAAAAAGAACAAAAGACCTACAAAACCTACAAAATAAAAGTACTAAATATAATTTAGTATAATGAATAAATATTAAAATTAGTATAAAAAATTGAATGAAATACTTCAAACAATTTTATACAGATAAAATTCTTTTTATTTTATAGGATTTTGATAATTTTTTGTAGGAGCAAAACGTAAAAAATTAATTAAAAATAAGAAAATAAAATCATATAAAATCATAAAGATTATTGTTAGAATATAAAAAAATTATAAAATATAAAAAAATAAAAAATAAAACACAAAATATTATTTGAATATTCTAAAGAATGAAAAAAAATAAAGAATCATCTAAAAAATGAAAAATGTACATGAGGAATGTTAAATAATAAAGGATAACTTAAAATTATATCGTTTAAGTAAATTAAAATAATGTATTTAATGTGATTTGTAGGAAAAGAATTCACTTTATTCATTTGAATATTAATTGTAACAGCTCAGACCACCTGCTAGTACGATATTGTCCGTTTTGGCACACAAGACCTCACGGTTTTGCCTTTGACGATAGGGATGCTAGCCGAAGCCCCCCACACTCACTCGTCAAAACGCGTCATGCTAGGGAAAGGTATCCACACCCTTATAAGGCATGCTTCGTTCCCCTCTCTAACCGATGTGGGCCTTACAATCCACCCCCCTAAGGGAGTCCAGCGCCCTCGCTGGTACATCGATCCGGGTTCTGGCTCTGATACCATCTGTAACAGCCTAGACCACCCGCTAGCACGATATTATCCGCTTTGGCACACAAGGCCTTACGGTTTTGCCTTTGACGATAGGGATGCTAGCCGAAGTCCTCCACACTCACTCGTCAAAACGCGTCATACTAGGAAGATGTATCCACACCCTTATAAGGCATGCTTCGTTCCCCTCTCTAACCGATGTGGGCCTTACAATACCATAATGCAACGCCCTAACTACCAAAGCTCACGCTTCCGGCTGCGCTACTCTGATAGCTTGGACATTACGATGACACTTATACTATTTAATACTAAAATATGAGCCTGTTTAAAACTTTAAACCGCAATATCGCTCCCAAGATACTTCATTTAAAATAGCGCATACCAACTTTAAATTAACTTCATCAAAATCGAGCAATTGTTTCAATCTCAATCGAGCAACAGAAAATAAATTCCATTTAGAATTTCTTACAAGAGAATTCAAAACTTCTTTAAACAGAGTTTGAAACAAGACTTCAAAAGTATAATTGAAATCACCATCTCACAACGATATTCAAGAATATTATGATGTACTTGAAAAGGAGTCAAGCCATACAAGAAAAGATCTTAAATCAAAGTAGTTTGAACAAGATCCGCTAGACATGAGACATCAAACAAGCTTCCAATTGATCCAAAGAAAAACTCATAGGAAAAGACAACTCAATCATTAGCAATTTCTCAAGGATAAATCTTTGACTAAAAACTCTGTTAGAGACAATGAGAGGATAAACGATGCACTATTTTGAAACGAACCAAACAGTCTCATATAAGAATGAGATTCACCAGAGAAGAAAAACCAAGATCAATGGAAATATTCACAAAATATAAAAGATTAGTTAAAAACAAAGTCAAGTATGACATTCATAGAGGTAAAAAGCTTAAGAAGGAGCGAGTTCGTTCATAAGAAGGAAGCTATGAGTCCAACATTTTCAAAAGAACAGCAATGGCATAAATAATGCGGTATGCTAAATCAAACTCAAATCAAAAGTAAATTGGGTAAAGTTTATCAAACGAACTCAACCGGGATAAAAGTGAAAAATCCTTTCTTTTCAGAATTTTGAAAAATACCCAAATACATAATCAAATGAAAATATGCATTGAACTATAGTAAAATTACTAGAAAGTCAAATTGTATTTAAAGTAAATGTTGTTCCGCAAACCAGTAAAAGTACAGGCGAGGTATTAAAAATAGATGGTTGTTAAATTGTATAAGAAATCTCCAAATTTTCACATATAGATAAGTGTATATCTAGCCAACAACAATTTTTTTATAAAAATCTCAAAATTAGCTGTAATCACTGTCAAATAAGAGAAAAATTGAATTAACAATTCCTTTAGGAATGAACTCGGAACACGGAGTCAAAAGGCACAACACATTAAGATAAATCCAAGGCTATATCAAGGAATACAGGAATAAAAAAGAACTCAAACAGAGGAAGGTAGATGCAACAAGGATCTCAAACAAGCATATGCACTTAAGATCAAACAAGAATGCCTGTAGATAGAGGAATAAAGTTGAAAAATCAAACTACTCCTCAAAAGGATCAGCAAACAAGAACTTCAAGTTAGGACATGAAAGAACAGGTCGACTCGAACGAAATTCAAGACACAACGGAATAGCCTCGAGAAATAGTTTCTAGCGTTCCCAAAATCCGCGATTCGCTTTACTCAAAACTCGTATATCATCTATGATAACCCATTAGTGTTTTCATATACATAATTCACTAGTATTAAGCCCGCCAAACTTAATACCAAGATTTATGCAATGCAAGACTAACATGTTATTCAATAGACCGTCATGTGCATAAAGCTCTAATTCTCGTCATTCGACAAGACCTAATACATGACAAAAGATCAGAGTATGCAATTGAAGCATAGTCGGTCCATTCCTCAGGCTCTACAGGAAGGACCGCTCTGATACCATAATGTAACAGTCCATACCACCCGCTAGCACGATATTGTCCGCTTTGGCACACAAGGCCTCACGCTTTTGTCTTTGACGATAGGGATGCTAGCCGAAGCCCCCCACACTCACTCATCAAAACATGTCATGCTAGGGAGAGGTATCCACACCTTTATAAGGTGTGCTTTGTTCCCCTCTCCAACCGATTTGGACCTTACATTAATCATATCCTATAATTGAAAAATCATATCATAATGACAAGTTAAGTTTAATATAGAAATAAATTTATGGTTTGAATCCCGCCTTATGCATGTTGTAACAACCGAGACTAATTAATCGATTAATATTGTCCAAGATAAGATCCGAAAATTTAGAATGAGAATTTGAAGATTTAAATATAATTTTTGGACTCAGTAGATTTTTTTGAGTCAGAAAATGTATTTTCCACGAAAAACCGAGAAAATCGCGAATCGGCAGCCGAATTGGTCGAACCAGTTTAAGTTTGACCGGTACTGTGCGAGAAAAATTAAAAACAGTCAAAAACTTTAAAAAAATATTAGAAATAGAAAATCGGGCGTTAATTTTAAAGGTTTTGCCCAAAGTTGGGCCAAACGAACTAAAAACGCTAACGGGTTGGACCGGGCCCAAGTTGGGCCCAAGCCCAACCTATATATAGGTTCATTAATGAACCCATTCAGCACACCACTCTCATAAATACAACACAACACAGCTGCATGAGAAGAGGGGAGAAAAGAGAAGAAACACTATTCATCTCATCACTCTTTTGACCATAACTCGAGCTACGGTGCTCGATTCACGTGTCATCGGCGGCTACGCGAAGCTCTTGTCGAGCCCGTTACTTTCATCTAACTTTCATAGGGAAGAATTCAAATTTTTCCTTCCTTTCTGCTGTCCTAAGAATTTCGAGTTTGGTGAGTGTTGATCTTGAGAAAAAATTGTGTTTTGGTTGTTTAGGTGCTAATCATTAGTGAGAAAATGTTGGGTTCTATCCCAAATTTTAGAGGATGAGGTAAGATTTCTCAAGAACCCTTGTACATTGATTAATTGTGAGTATTAGGTTTTGATTTATATGAAATATGTGATATTAGCTTGAATATTGGAGCTTGTTGGTGATTGTTGATGCTTGTGGAGTTGGTTGGTGGCTTAGTTGTGGATTGGAGACTTGAATTATGCTCTTTTTGAGTTTTGGTACATATTGGGAATTGTCCAAGGTATGGTTTTAGTTTCTTTTAAATATAATATATAATATTTATGGACACTTAGGCTAGTGACCCATAGGATAAGTTTGAACTAAATTGGTTATTGAGTTGTTGAATGATGATTTATGATAAATTATGATGGATTGATGAATTTTGAGTATGTTGATGAACTATGATGTTGAAATTGATATATATGGTATGAATATTTAGATTGAGATGAAATGGGATTGATTATGATGCTTGGTGTTGATAGATTTATGATTGATGAATGTGTTGGTGGAGGATTGATTATAGTGTTATATATTTGATGTTGGAGGTTGAGAATAATGAAATGTGAAGAAAAATTTGGTATGAATGGTAGAATTTGATACAAAGAGTGAGTTATGAGGTAAATTGGAGTTTGGTATGGTTTTGGGTTAGTTTTGATTGTGAAGTTGGAAAATTGAGAATTTGTGAACTTTTGGTAAAACTGAAATTTTGATGAACTTCTATGAATCATATCTTGGGCTATCGTGATTGAAATTTAATGCATTTTATATCAAATGAAAGATAATTGAACAAGCTTTAAAATGATTTAAATTTTGCGAAAATCCGGATTTGGTAGAAGAAGATATGATTGATGAAAGTTTGGTGTTAAAATTTGAAATTCTGCAATGTTGCAGAATTTTGTGATTTCTGGTTTGTGTGCGCACGCACACCCCATGAAATTTTTAAACCTGTGAGTACGCACACACGAGAAGATGGCTACTGTTGGGAGCGCTAGCACGCCCTATGCGCGCACATACCAATGAAGTTTTACAACCTATGCGCACGCATACATTGGAAGGTGCATTCTGTTGAGGGCGCTAGCACGCATTGTGCGAGCGAACAGAATTGTAAAATTTTGCACTTGTGCGTACACACACCTCTATACGTACGCTCACTTTTTAAAAATCTCCTTGGGCGTGCGAAAACACAGCCTTGTGCGTACGCACATGCCCTGTTTTTTCAACTAAACTTCTGTTTTTAACTGTTTTATCTTTCCAACAAGCTTGTAAACTTCTGTCACACCATTTTAAGACTCTTGGGATTATTTTCGGGTATCAAACATGGGAAAGGTCCTAGGAGGATTTTATTTGGTATTTCTTTGAAAAGTTAGAGGACGGAGGCTTAGGATTCTGATGTACTTAGGATGGGTTTGGTGGAGTGAGAAGGAAGAATGATATATGAATTGAAAAACTAATGAATTGATGAGTTCAGAATGGAAATGTTGAATTGACATTGGTTGAGATGAGTCGAGGACTCGTAATGGAATGAGGATCCATGATATACTAAAAAATGTTTTCTGAAAACCATTGAATTACTGTTTTATACTAGGAATTATGAGACGCTATGCGCCTAGCAGGGACGGTGGTTAATCCCGCCTGTTGAGATCGCGGCGGCGGTGTAAGGACGGTGATTATTCCTGCTTACATTGAGATGTGAGGCATGTGGCAAGAGTATCACACTCGCATCCCTTCGGATAACTAGAGTGTGCAGGCACAAAATTCTGGACGGTGTTTCGAGCACCATATCTCGGGGGTTCCCAATCATGATTTCGAAGGGCGACATTTCCATGGAGATGTGTAAGGTTGGCAGTTGAACCGACAATGTGATATCACAGCCAATAAAACAGGCATTCATCATGTGCATCTTCTATCTGTTTGTTTGCTTTGCCGACTTGTAATTGCTTGCCTAATTGTATAACATGTCTAATTGCCTACTTGAATTACTAGCCATATATGCCTATACTTGTGTCTTACTTGCATTGATATTAATTGTGTATTATACTAGGATTGAGGAGGTTTGGAAGGCGGTGGCGATGGGATCGCGTGGAGGATAGGTTGGTGAATGCTGTGGGACAGCGGAGAAATGTTAGACTCGAAAATCCCCTAAGTTAGATTACCTTTTATTATGTTACGGTTTTGAGTTATTCTTTAATGATTTAGATATGCTTTAAGATGAATCTTGTGACGGATATGAAGTTCTAGGAGTGCCTCTAGCGTCTTAGCTAGGGTCTTATATCTTACATCAGTGGGCACCGTTACCATACTGAGAACCTCCGGTTCTCATACCATATTCTGTTGTTGTTTTTCAGATGCAGGTCGCAACCCACCTCGGTGAGTTGCTTTGAGGTGACAGAAGTGAAGGATCTTGGATACATTTTGGAGTCTTTATGCTTATTTTATTTAGTTCTCTCATCTTTTGTATTTACTTTTGCCTAGAGGTTTACTTTGAGAGAGAAATTTGTATAAGCTGTTTTAACTGTCAGGTTTCTATATTTTTGTATATAGCTAGCCGACTTAAACTCCGCAAGCCGTGGCTAGATCTTTATACTATATATTCTACTCTGATATTTTGTTATATTATATCTATATCTTGTGCGTTAAGTTTGTAGCTTTGTGAGTACGTTTTGCGCTTTTCAAATCCTATTGTTGAGCTATATCCTTTATCAGGCTTCTAGAATTTATTACTCCTTCTATATATTATATGTATAAGCTTTAGAACTATCGTAACCTTTGATTAACCTTTGCTTTACGATGCGAGGTAAGGTTTAGGGTAATTAGGGTGTTACACATGTAACAACACATTGGTTAGCAACAAATCCTTATATGAAATTTTGAGGCGCGACGGATTATTAGTTCTTGATCTGCTGAGTTAGAAAATACTGTAGACAACTAAACAAATAATAACAAAATTTTAAAATTAATATGAAACATTATTATTTTTATGGAAAAAATTAAACTTATTAATTAATTGGAAAAAATTGTTATATATGCCATGTTATTAATTCTATCTAAAATCAAATAATTGATATAATAATAATTTATTTACAACGGATTATAATTGATTTAGTTTAATCATTCAAACAAAAATAAAATTGAAAAATATCTTTAAAAAAAACTATGTCAGTTTCATAATTAAATAATGATCGAAATTCACAATTTGGTATTTATAAATTAATTAAATCAATTAGTGTGCTAATCAAATTAATTATTTAATATAATTAGTTCATCATAATGAATTGTAATTAATAAATTAAAAGAAATAAATCGAAAAACATTCTCAAAAATATATTATGTCAACTTTATTATTAAGTGCAGAAATTCTATCTTTATATAATATAATAGATAGACAATAGATATAACCTATTATATCTATTATATCTATCTATTATATATTAGGGGTGTTCATGGTTCGGCCCGCTTTGAAGATCCGGTTCGGTTCCGAACCTTTTAGAGGCTAATTTAGTGTAATTTCACCGGGTCTAGAGTCAGGTAAGAGTCTCAAAAATAGACCCAATCATTATTTCGGGTAGGGTCCGGACCATAGCTCGGGTCATCCGAACTCAACCCGGTGATCCAGTTATCATACATAATTAATATTTTCTGTTATTAGTGATGGATGATGGCTTTTCTTATGTGAAAATTAAGTATTGTAAACTTTAATATTTTGTATTCTTAGTCATTATAAGACTATAAGTTAATGTTTTATGTTTAAAATGTATAAGACTTTAGACTAATGTATAATATTGTGTTATTTGTATTGATTTAAATATTTGGTGTTATTACACAATATTAGTATTGATTGTGATTATGCTTTAATTTTAGGAAAGGGTTAGTTCTTGTTATATTTTTTTAAGTAAATTTTACAATATTAAATAATGGTTGGAGTCTTAGAAATTTGGATATTTTCACATACTAACTTACAAAAAGGTAATGTTAATAGCTCGGTTTTCACCCAGTTTTTATCCGGTATAATCGTGGTCCGAAAGTGTGTAGATTTCATCGATCGGATCTAGGACCGGAGTTGGGTCTAACAAATAGGCCCAGTATATATTTCGGGCCGGGTTTGGATCACATCAAATCCGGTTTCACTCGCCCATGAACACTCCTATTATATATATTTCTAATTTTATAATCAAAATGTGCCACATGTCACTTTCTCATTGCAATTGGAATAAAATCCTTCCCTCCAAAATTAAAGAATTATCCTCTCTTCCTTACTAATTTTCCAACCAAAATGTGCCACATGTCACTCTCACATTGTCATTAAAATTAAATTTTTTCCTCCAAAATTAAAGAATTCTTCTCTCCTCTCTACGGGAGTGGATCCTCTCCAGTGGAAAAAAAATTGGATGGTGTCAATTGTTTAATCTCACCCTTCATTGTTTTCTCTCTCATATTTATTTTTTGTCACACTTATAAAATTAATGGTAGGAGATCACACTTTATTTCCTCAAGTGTTAAAAACAATTGAGATCATCCATTTCTAAACAACCAAAATGTGCCACATGTCACTCTCATTGCAATTGAAATTAAATATTTTCCTTCAAAATTAAGGAGTTCTTCCTTCTTCCCTCTTCCTTTCTTTATCTCTCTTATTCCTTCAACTACTCTGTCTATTTTATATATCATTATCAATATCAATGACTAATTACTAATTTGACAATCAATATGTGTAATATGACATTCTTCAATTGCATTAAAATTGAAATTGAAATTAAAATATTAAAATTGAAATTGAAATATACTTATATTGTGTATCATATATTACTATCTAATTTAATAATCAAATGTGTCACATGACACTCTCTTATTAAAATCGAGAGAAATTTTTTATTTTCAAAATTAATAAACTCCCTTCCTAAATTCTCTCATCTATCTCTCTCCATTTTTTCTATTTCTCTTTACCATGTTTACTCTATATATAATTTATATTTTATATTAGTAATTTGATAAATCAAAATATGTAATTCGATTTTTTATTATAATTAAAATAATTTTTTTTAAATTAACAAACTCTTACTTTCACTGTCATTCTTCGTCTTTATCTTTCTATCTCTTTTCTCTCATTCTCTATTTTTTCAATATTTTTGCTCTACAAAAAATAAATTAACAAAATAATATTTAAGAGTGTTAATTAGATAATTAAAAATTTGGAAGTAAAAATTAAGGCCGAGTCTAAATTTTAGAGGGCAAAATGAGTTTCTACTCCAATTTTTGAATTAGCTTATTTGATATAATATGGATTTGAATCGGTCCTTATGATAAGGTAAAATAAAATTATAATTTATCATCAAATGATTTTACTGGAAATATTATCTCGATACAACAAAATATTTCTATGTACTATTCAATTTGTGGAATATTTTTTCTTCTTCAATTTTATTTCCATATAATTTCTCTTCATGATTTTCTTCATGAGAGTTCCTTTCTACACTTATTCACTCAACAATTTATGTTTTATTGTTTTTCCAGGTTTAATAGTGATTTTGTAAATTATGAGAAGACCTAAGTCATGGCTTATGATCTGATTAGTCATATCAAATAAACATTTTGTACTTTTTGGTATTTATTGAACCATGTTTTATTCTTACATTAATTTCAGATGTAATTTTATTTTTAGTATTTTGTTTTTGAAATATTACTGTCTTAATTTGTTATTATTACTCTTATAAATTCTTGTGATATTTTAGTCTTCTGATGTTGTTTTTATTTTTGCATTTATCTAGATGTAAAAATAATTGAGCAGCTTTGTGAAGTAATATATTTTTTAATATAATTTTAAAAATTGTGGTGGTTAGAAATCTCTAGGATAATATTTTTTACATTACATATAAATTGTGGCAGTTCATAAACTGCTGGTAATCATTTTACAGCGGTTTTAATCCTAAAAAAGTTCCACAAATGCTCGTCTCCCTTGTAGTGATTTTCTACTATAAAAATAACCAATATTATGAAAACTTCATGAATTATTTTTTAATGGAAAAATTAACTATATATTGAGTAGAAGCATATATGATAGTTTTATATATAATAAAAAGAATTGAATTTGAAATGAAAGTTGTTTAATTTGGCTTGCCTTCATCTCCTTGCTTCTGGTTCCGTACTTCTATGGCAAACTCCCTTCCTCCCTTCCTTTTTCTTTTCTTTTTTAATTAATGACTTAAAACATCCTTCCTTTTCTTTCAACTCCACTTTATTCATCAGGAGATTTAAGTGTAGTATGTTTATACTACTTCTTGTTATAATATTTGTCGTTTTAAAATGAAATCGGTTTAATAAATAATTTGTAATTAATTATTCCTTCTATTTTAAAATAATTTTGTTATCAGTGTTTTATAAATCTGAAACTGCTGCAAATCTATTTTTCGGCACCACAAAAACAGACGGTCTACCAAACACCACCACAAATTCATTTTGTGGCGGTTTTAAACTGTCACGAATCTTTAAAAAAAATTATTAGTATTTTTCGTATTTTTTGTAAGGTTTTAAGATATTTGTCAATTGTCGTATTTACGTAATGAGAAAGTTTAGGGGCAGCATTTTTATTAAAATTTGGTCAGCACTTAATCAACAAAAAAAAATGAGTAATCTCACATCATTGGATGAAATCTCACACCATTAAAAATATTAATGGTAGCTAATTGATGGCTACAAATCACAAAACTTGCTGGTCCTCTAACACTCCTCTTATATAATTAAACTAGTGGTTTTTTCCTAATATAATGATGTTATTTTGAAAAAGAGATACTCTAAAAAAAGGATATATTGCCCTTTGCCCACAGTTATCAACTGTGCCAAACAAGGTTGCGAGAATCGAACTGGTCAATAAACTGGATAAAATTACTGGTTTATTGGTTTATTAGTTTGACCGAAATTCAACCGAAATTTAATCGGTTTAATTAAATATTAAATAAAATGATTAAAAATTTAATATATAATTTCAATAATTTCTAACTTAATAAAATTCAAAGTATACCGTTTCTGTGGTGGTTTGCATTACAATTGATGAAATTACAAACAATGGTAGGAAAAAGGCAATTTATGCTATCACAGCTGTAGATTTGTAGCAGTTACAAAGACTTCTAAAACCATTATAGGCCTCAACTGCAAATGTGTAATGCAATTTAAAACACTAAACTAAAATAGTATTATCAGTTGAATCTTTCGTACACAACAAGGTTTGCTACCAAGCTTTGTTATACAATAAAAACTATGTGCTTCTCATTGGCATTTATATTCATGATTGATTCAAGAGAGTTAGTGCCTTGCTATGTTGGAGCATTTTCTCATCCTCCTACCTTTTATGCATTTTCACTCTTAAACCTTATTTCTAATTAAATAGCCTTTTCACCCATTAATTTATAGCAGCTCATTTTTACTTAATCATTTTAGTATGTCCTAGAACCACTATAAATTAGGTATTTGGAAACTGATTTACTTGAATTTCTATTATCAGAAAAAGTAAACAATAACCATTATCACATTGCCATTACAAGCCTCAATCAGAACCATTCATATGAAAAATTTTTACAACAATTTTATTCACAATTCCAGTACCAGCTAGAAACTCCCCAGATGATCAGAATAATGAACCAACAATATCCCATCTTCTCCCCTCACCCCGCAACTAAGATAAACACCGCACATGATTAAATTTATAAGCATAAAAAGATTCAAAGTTTACAGCAATTTCAGCAACATTCATAATTCAGAATCCAAAATTTTATTCAACATTACAAAATTAACAAAATAAAAAAAATTGAAGAACTAAAAAACTCTACAAAAATTTTATATAATTAACAAAATAAAAAATTAACTGAAATAAAAAACTGAAGAACTCACTGCAGCTTCATATAGTTAACAAAATAAAAAAATAATTAAAAATTTGAAAAACTCACTGCATCAGAGAGAAGAAAGAAGGTCCAGAGTCCACGGCGGCAAAAGTGATGCTTGGTAGGACAGACGTGGCCGACGACAGAAGCTTCGAAGTTTGAACCAACCAGCCGTCGACAATGATGACAGAATCTTCAAATCGTGCTTCTGACGACAGAAGCTTTGAAGTTTAGACAAACAGACGAGGACTACACCGATTGAAGCTTCAAACCGCGATGGTGGCAACCGCTGGTGGTCATTGCTAACGTCAATTGGGTTAGGGATGGTAGAGTTCCTTTTGGCTTCTGCAGTTCTGCTTGTTGAAGGAAAGGGACGTTAGGGTTGAGAGAGGGCTGAGAGGCTGGTGACTTGGTTGGATTAGGTAGGGAAAGGGCTCTTTCTTTTTTATCAGTGCCAGAAACGATGCCGTTTTGAGGAATGTCAAGAAACCAGAATTAAAAAAACCTGTCCAATTTATCTAATTTGTCGGTTAACTATCGGTTTAACTAATTTTTTTATTAGTTTTTTACAAGACGGTTCTGACGTATAATTAAACCGATTAAGTGATCAGTTTTTTATTAATCCGATTGAATCAGTCAGTTCAGTCCAATTTTTAAAACCTTGATGCCAAACCCAATCAACATGGCTCAGATATTTAGAAAAGGATAATGTTGTTCTTTAATTAGTTTACAAAATCAAAATAACAATAGTATTATAAACTGAAGGGATGACTTGAATATGTACTTACATGATTAATTATACTGAAATATTATCTATTTTATTATATGAAATTCAAATGATATATATAGAGAGAAAGCAAGTTATTACTTATTGCACCTACCTCATGATTGTTATTAAGTAGAAACTTAGGTACAGTTGTTTTCATATAAAGTTGATATTACCTCATGATTGTTATTAAGTAGAAACTTAGGTACAGTTGTTTTCATATAAAGTTGATATTACCTCATGATTGTTATTAAGTAGAAACTCAGGTACAGTTGTTTTTATATAAAGTTGACATTTAAAAGTCGTTAGATAATTTGATAAATTTAACTAAATTATCGTCTAATAATTTTTAACTATCAATCTCACATGAAAACAATTGCATATGAATTTTTACCTTATTATTAATTATCCCAAGGATAACATAAGGGGGCTTCAGCACCGGAAACCCTACATGGACCTCCTTCATGAATGTCCCAAATACAATTTGTGCATTTTTCAAAATCACGAGCATGATTAAAGATTTCAAAGTGATGCTCTCCTTCTCCTAACCAAGAAAAGTAGCACCAATACAATGATGTGAACCAAATGGGGTTAGGAGAAAAATTGAAACTCCAAGACTGACCAGGTAAAATATTTATCATCCCAAAATCTGTATTCTTGTCCCTGCAATGAGTATTCAGATTCTTATTATTGCTCAATTTGTTGTTAATGATGATGGTTATTGATTTAGGAGGGAACAATCCACGTCGACTCTCACCAACATTGAACATGAAGGAAACAAGTATACCTAATATTATTGAAAGTGACACTACAATTTTGCAATGTGATGAACTCATTTTTTTTTCCGCAATATAATATATATATTTCGATAATGATGATACAACCAATTTTGTGGAAGACATACGCTTCTTTTTATATGCAATACTTGGCGTAAATAAATTGTCAATTATATCCTTTCTCAAATTACTAATGTGTGTTTGTTTTTGTTTTTTTTTTTTAAAGAAGTTATTTATTTGTTTGTTTGATAATTTCTTTAAAAATAATTTTGACATCTAGAATGAATATATATAAACCATAAAAAAATTTAAGAGATGAGAGTTAAAGATTAAAAAAAGAGAGAGTACAATTACCAATTTTACCTCTTCCAAAATCAACTATTTATATGAATTATTATTCAAAATATATCTATTTTAATTTATAAAGGTTTAATTATATTTTTCTCTTTAGTTTTTTCTTCTTCTTTGTTTTTTATATTAGTTTATTCATATCAGAAATACTAGATAACTTAACCAATACTTTTTCTAGTTGACAATAATTGTCATTTGGGGTTATTTGTACATTAATTATATATGAGCTAAAAAAAAGAAGAATTGCTTGTAAAATTATTTGTCAAAAACCAATTTATAATATTGATGTTTTATATTTATTATTCTTGCTATCAGAGTAGTTATTTTGTAAATATTATATGCTTCAGCCTTTATACCAGTAGTGACGCCACACAATAAAAAGTTTTCAGTATGGACAAATTTGCTCACTTATTTCAACCCTCAATTTCAAAAGTATAGTTAAAAATTCAGAGAAACAAGGATAGGAAAAAACAGAAACAATAATTACTCAGAGAGAGTATATATAACTTCAATAAATAAATATTGATATTTAAATTTGAAATCTTCTATGAATAACTATGCAGTGTGATTCGGTTTTGAACACAATTCTGCCACTCATGTTTGTAAGCTTAACAAATTTCTTTATGACTTAAAACCCCAAGATAATAGTTCTTGAAATTCAATACAAGATACAACCTTAAAATCTTTTGGTTTTGTAAGTAACCTCATTTAATTACTTTCAATTTACAATTTACAATCTTTTAAAGATGTCTTTAGTATTTTCTTTATGACATTCGTGTTTTTCTTTAATGCCTTTGTAATGTGAACGCTTCACGTAATCGCATTTTTTAGTTAGAAGTGCTTACTGAATTGGTCAGCAAGTGGGAAAAAAAAGTAAAACCTGAATAAATTATTTTAAAAAATAATATTTTAATAATAAATTTTGAAAATAGTAACGTATTATTAGTAAAATTTTTGACAATGAATATAATAAAAACTTTATCTATTATGTGTCTTAATAAGGATACATATTAGTGTTATTAATTAAAAAAATTTATATAGAAAAAATACAAAATCCAATTTTTTAATAAATTTGTTATTTGTTTATTAAAATAAAAAAAATTAAAAATGTCTACTATTAATAACATTAATATGTGTCCTTAAGTAACAAATGAGTTCTATAATTGACATTTGACATAAATGAATTACTATTTGAATTAAATTTGTTGTTATTTGCTTGTTACTTTTCTCTTCTTTCTCCCTCTTCATTAAGCTTCCAACCCACCAATTATTTGTAATAAAGTAACGTTGACGAATTAAATTCAGTGAAATAAGGATTGGAATAAGAGAAATAATTAGAAGATAACTTAGATGGACAGTCAGAAATTAAAATTCTTATAGATATGATACTTTTAGATTTCGATTAGGCATTCGATGAGTTAATTAACTTTATCTTTTCGAGCTTGATATAATGAAAGTATGAAATGATTCCCCTTAAAAGTTTAAATTTATAGGATGAGTAATTTTATGACATTTAATTTACAGTTAATTATTAATCAATTATTTTAATAATTAAATAATACTAATACTGATCTTAAATATTGTTGACAAAATAAATAGTTAACTATTATTAATTATTTTTTATAATAAAAAATGTATCTTAGTTCAGATAATTTTTGTGTTGGAAAAAAAAACGAAAAATTATTTAAAATTCTTTGGTCTAAAGGTATTAAATGCTTTTAATTGTTTTAATTTTTCACCTCATAAACTTATTCTTAAAATTGGTATTTCGGTGATACTACTTAAAAATATAAACCAGTCAATTAACTTATGTAATAGTACACGACTACAGGAATGTATTAACAATGTATTTAAAATAGGAATGTATTTTATCTAAAAAATTTAAACTATTTAAAATAGGAATGTATTTTGATAAAATTTTAATGTTCAAATAAAATTTAAACTATTCTCAATTAACAATGTTTATCTAAAAAGAAAAATGTATTTTAATTAAATTTTAATAAAATAATATTATTTAAATTAAAAAATTAACTAAAAACTGAAATTTAAAGAACGATTAACATTTTTGATATTATATTATTAATTTAACAACTAAAATATATTACATAATACTTTTTCATTAAAAAAAAATCTTTTAAAATTAGGCTTGATTTGGTAAAATTTTTTGAAGAGGTGCTTGTGTTTTTTAAAAACTCAAACTTCTCATTTTATGTTTGGTAAATAAAAAAGACTATGTATTTGTGCTTGTAACTTTTAAAAGATTAGGGTACTTTTGAAAGCACCTAAAATAGAGCTTTTTAAAGTTGGCTTATACTTTTCAAAATTTAAAAATCTAATATAACTTGATATGTTAACTAATTTTTAAATTTAATACTTACATTTATGTCTATTATAATATTTTTAAATTTTAAAAATTATTTTATTAAACACAATTAATATTGGTTGTATTTATTAAAAATTATTTTTAATTTGATTTACTAAATATAAATGCTACATCTTTTAAAAGTAAATTTTTAAAAAGTAAAAATTTTACAAATTAAGCCTTAATAAACACCCTCTCTAATTCCAACCTTCCAGTTTCAAAAACAACGTTGACAATTTCAGTAAAATAAGGATTTAGATAAGAGAAATAATTGTTGAGAGAGAGAAGAATGGCTTCTATTCGATCCTACCCCAAAGGATAATAAGATGCAATGTATGTAACATGGTAATAAATATTTGTATCAAATGCAATTAATATTCACATGCATGAGTAGTTTTCATTAAAGAGAAATAATAACAATGCAAATTGTTTTTTGTATTTAATACTACAAAGTAAAAATATATAAAATAGTTTCATTTATAATAATTTGTGTCAAATAACTAATATTTATCTTAATTAATTTGAATTAGTTGAATGATCATCTCATTCGTCTATTTAAACAAATATTAAATATTTGAATTTCGCATTATATATATAATAACTCATTGACTAACGATAAATTCTCCTGCTGAGTTGAAAAATGCCATAAAAAAATAATATTTATCTTTAAAGTAGAACAATTTCTTATTGATAGTAATACTTATAGAGATTTATCTTTGTTAAAATTTATTCATGACAGTTTTATTTATTAGTATTATATTCATTTTTTTGAAATCAAAATAATATGACCAATGTTGTCATCAATTAAAATTTCACATTTTCTGACATAATTTTTAAGTTTTAAATTTATAAACTTATATTATTACAAAAATTATTAAACTAATAATATTCTTTAATAATATTATCAAAACACTATAATTAATCGATGAATATTAATTTGTGTGAAGAGAAACCATAATCGCTTTTGTTATTCGATTATCTCCTAGATGGATAATATATTTTCCCCGAGTTTTTACGCCAATTATTATTACACCTTAATTATTCCAAGGATAACATACAGGAGCACCCTTACCCGAAACCCTACATGGACCTTTTTCGGAGATGTCCCAAGTACACTGTTGGCATAAATGAGCATCACGTTTATCAACATAAATATCAAAGGCATGTATTCCCCCGTTTAACCAACCAAATCTACAAAAGTACAATGAGTTGGAAAAATCGGTTGTATGGAAAAGGAAAGTCCAACTTTGACCAACTGGAACTATTTGCACCCCTAAATCATGATTTTTATCCTTGCAGTGAAGACCAAGCCGCAAACCGTTCAGTTTGTTGTTCATCGTCACATGAACGGTCCAAGGAAGAGTAATAGTTCTATCAACACTCATACCAACATTGAGATTAAAAGAAGAAACAAGTATGAGCATTATCATGGAAACTGTTATTACAACCTTAGAGAGTGATGATGATGCGATCGTCATATTTAATTTGCACAATGTTGAAGAATTTTAATTTGATGATGAGATCAATCAATTTGTATATATAGAAGAAGCTAAGGCGCTTTTTTTTTTTTTGTATAATGTCTTTTTTTTTACCAAAATAAGAAACTCGAACCTAGAACCTCTTAATTGAGTATGGAGAGACTATACTATTTTAGCTATAACTTATTGACTTTTTTGTATAATGTCTTGGTATCGTTGAATTGATAATTATGTTATTATTTAATTTAAAATTGTTATTTGTACGTTAAGATCGGTCATTAAAATTAATTATTATATATTTATGTATAAATATAAATATAGGTATAGTTTAATTTATTTTTAATATATATTTTATATTTCAATTAATATTTTATATTGATGACTTAATTTATTTATTAATTTTAATATGCATCTAATATAGTTGTATTTAATAATTATTACTATTTTCTTACTCTTATAATAAGATATAGACAACAAATTATTAAATCATTTCACAAAATAATCTATTATCTATTATATCTATTATATATCTCTAATTTTACAACTAAAATATACTACATGTCACTTTCTCATTACAATTAGAATCAAATCTTTCCCTCCAAAATTAAAGAATTCTCCTCTCCTCCTTACTAATTTTATAACCAAAATGTGCCATATCTCACTTTTCCATTGTCATTGAAATTAAATCTTTCCCTCCAAAATTAAAAAATTCTATCATCCTCCTTACTAATTTTACAACCAAAATGTGCCACATGTCACTCCTTCATTGCAATTGAAATCAAATCTTTTCCACTAAAATTAAATAGTTCTCCCCTCCTCCATCTTCCTTTCTCTATTTCTCTCATTCCTTCAACCACTCTATCTATTTTATATATATCATTATCAATATCAATGATTAATTATTAATTTGACAATCAAAATGTGCAACATGACATCCTTTAATTACATTAAAATTAAAATTAAAATATTAAAATTGAAATTGAAATATACATATATTATATATCATATATTACTATCTAATTTAATAATCAAATGTATCACATGACACTCTCTTATTAAAATTGAGAGAAAATAATTTTTTTTTCAAAATTAATAAACTCCCTTCCTAAATTCTCTCATCTATCACTCTCCATTTTTTTATTTCTCTCTACTATTTTTACTGTAAATATAATTTATATTTTATATTAGTAATTTGATAAATCAAAATATGTCATCAGAGTTTTTTTATAATTAAAATAAATTTTTTCTTCCAAACTTAACAAACTCTCGCTCTCACTCTCATTCTTCATCTTTATCTTTCTCTCTCTTTTCTCTTATTCTCTATTTTTTCTATCTTTCTGTTCTATAGAAAACAAAATTAACAAAATAATATATTTCAAATAAAAAATATTATTATTATATATACATAGTTTTTTAGTTTTCTATTTAGTTTTAAATTTTTACTACTTATCTTTTTAATCTATATTTTTTTTTCTTTCAAATATTTGTTACATATAATTTGGAGAGAATACTAATATTATAATTAAAAGTTATAATCAAGATTCAATTATTTTAAAAAAAATATTTTGAGTTAATTTTATAACTATCTGTATAATTTTTTTATGCTAAGATCTAATTATATTTTTATATACATAGAGAGAAAAAATATTATTTTTAAATAGTAAGTATAAAAATTAATTATTTTTATTTGTGTAACAGACTTAACAGTTAACACCTAATTAAATGTAAAAATATATACGTTAAATTATTTTAAATTTTAGATAATGAATGTTAAAATTAATTATTAATAAAAAATTAGATTTTTTTATATAAAAATAATAACTAAAAATTTTTTTATTTGATTTTTTATCTACAAATACCTTAGTTTTTTTAATTAGACACTTTTGTTAATTTACAATTTTTTTTGTAAAAATAATTTAATTTTATAAAATTTTTGTATCATGTATAATTTATACTATCAGAATAAAATAGACTATAATTTTAAAAAATTTATATTCTCATAATATTATTACGAGTAAAAAACTAGTTTATTTTTTGTATGCGATCATGTGTTAGGCATACAAATAAATTCAATGATTGTGATCTAATACAGCGGATGTTAATATAATACAAAAGAGGTAGAGAGTTTGAAGAATTTATTGATTTGAATGAGTGTGAAATTATAGAATGAATTCTAATAATACAAGAGGAAAAATAATATAAAGAAACTTATTGAATTAAATGCTTGTGATATTATAGAATCAACAAAAGAAAGGAAAAAAATTAAATCTTAAGAATTGTATTAAGTTGAATGATTGTGATAGTATAGAATCATTTGAAGCGAAAAAAAGAAACTTAAGAATTAGTGCTAATGTGTATGTTTTTGTGTACTGTATAGAATAATACATAAAAATATATGAAATTTTTATTAAAAAAAATTAAACCAAAAATATATATAATAATTAATTAATTATCACTATAAATGTCTTACAAAATTATAATTAAAATCAAACTTTAATAATTTTAATATTAAAAATATTAAAAATAATTAATATTTATTTTAATTAATTTAGATTAGTTGAGTGATCATCTTAACTCATCCGTCCACTTAAAATAAATATTAAAGATTCAAATTTTATATTGTGTATATAGCATCTCATTGACTAGGAACAGACATTCTTATTGAATTAAAAAATACCGTAAAAAAATGATATTTGTCTTTAAAATATAACAATTTCTCATTGATAGTAATATTTATGGAGATTTATCTTTGTTAAAATTTACCTGCGTCAGATTTATTTATTAGTATCATATTTATTCTTGAAGTTAAAATAATATGGCCAATATTATTACGTGTTAAAATATCATATTTTATGACATGATTTTCAAGTTCCAAATTTATAAACTTATACCACTACAAAAATTATTAAATTAATTAATATTCCTTGATAATATTACCAAAATATCATTGTTGAGTATTAGTTTGTGTAAAAAAAATTATAATAACTTTTGTTATAGAATAAATATATATAATTAATTTATTCTATCTAAAAATAAATTACCATCTATTAGATTGGCAAATACATTTCCCCCAATTTCTTACACCATAATTGTCAGTTAAAAAAAATAAATAACTATATTACCCTATAATATGATATATAAAATAATTTTTTATTTTAAAATTAATTATGATTAGTGAGATAAATTTTAAATTATATTTTATTTTTTACATAGTTAAATTTAAATTTAAAACAATTATTCTCCACGCACAATTCATTTTTTAATATAAGTCTATACAAGCCATTTAATTATATTCATGCGCGCATGTTCTTCTTCGTGCCGTTACTGCACGTTCTCTTCGTTGTTATTTTTCTCTTTTGTTATCATCGTCACCAACACCACCTCTTCCTCCTCCTCTTCTTTCTTCTTCTTTTTTCATTAAAATTTCTTCTCTTCCTTTTTTTTCCTCTTTCTCCTCCATCATCAGTTATCTCGTTGTTGAAAATAATGAATAATTCAAGTTTAGATTGTCAATTGAACCAGAACGAAATTGATTATTGTTTTGAATCAAATCAAGTGGCTGAGGTGTGGTTTGATTCTAGTTAATATTTTTGTTAGTAGTTTATGATTCTTTAGGTAAATAATGTTGTTTTTGTTTATGAAAATTGTTGTTCATCGTTGATGGTTTGAATTGAATGTAATATAAAAGTTCTGCATTAAGGAAAATATTTTTCTGTATTTGCAATAAATTTCGGTGTAACATGAAGATATCTGAGTGTATTGTTTAAGAATTTTCGGTGTATGTGTGCTGATAAATTCTGCATAATTCAAAACTCTTCCTCATCCTCATCTTCTGCTACTTTTTCTTCTTCATCTTATTTCATATTCTCATAATTCCTTTTGAGAGGAAAAAAATCAAACAAAGAAGAAAAAATACATAATGTTACAAAATCAAAGAAAGAGGAGGAGAAAAAAATGCAGCAATGACAATAGTAATTAAAAAAATGATGATGAAGATGAAACACACAAAAAAAAAAAAGAAGAGAAACGCAAAGAAGAAGGAGAAGAAGAATGAAGAGGAGGAGGAGGAGGAGGAACGCGGGATACAAAGAGGAATAACGTGATTTCACGCGTGCGCTATGTGAGTGGATTTTGTTGGATTAGGGTTAATTTGTATAACTTGTATGGCAAAAAGACTTGTATGTGTAGCAGTACTCAATTTAAAATTAATTAACAACTCACTCTTTTTTAATTTTAATAACAAAACAAAATTAATTAGTTGCAAAATATTCTCCATTTAATAATTTTAATAATTTTATTTTTAACTACCATAAATTAGGTTAGAAATTAATTATTACTTAATAATCAATAATATATATTAGTACCTAAACAATAATATCTAACATATAATTTATTTATTTTCTGACAGTATTAATGTATAATTTATCGAAAATTTATTGTTCAATTTTTTTTATAAATTTTATACTATGTTAAAAATAGTGATTTAATTTTTTGTTATTATTTTAAAAATTATTTATAATATTTTTATTATGTAATTAAATTAATTAATAACATTTATTATTGCTTTTCCAACATAAAAATTAATTTATACTATTTATTTATTTTTTCAATACTAATAAATAAGTAGGTATTTTTACTATTATATTTATTATATTAAATGATGATTTAAGTTGCTTATTTCGTATATTAAATATAAATTATATGTTTTATATTAAATTTATTAATTTAGTCATATTAAGTGGAGAAAAACTATGCAATAAATTATACGTTATAAAAATTAGTTGGTTTACACATAAATTTTATTAAAAAAAATATTTATCATATATAATAATTTTTGATATATATAATGTCATATATATATTAGGATGATCTATTTTAATTATGTGAATGATTATTGTTATTTACTTTTTTTATTGTATTAGTAAATAATATTTAAAATTAAAAAAAAATTAAAAAGTTTTTTATTTAAATTAAAAAATCTTTTGTAAATATATTTAATTTTTATATACACTAAATGTAATAAAATTTAATAGTATATATAGTATTTGAAAAGATATAGACAACAAATTATTAAATCATTTCACAAAACAATTTATCTTCTGTATCTAATAATGTGTTAGGCATACAAATAAATTCAATGATCGATTGTGATCGAATACAATGGATACTAATATAATACAAAAGAATTAAAAAATAATTTGAAGAATTTAATGATTTGAATGAGTATGAAATAATATAATAAATTCTAATAATACAAGATGAAAAAAGGATATAAAGAATCGTATTAAATTGAATGCTCGTGATAGTATAGAATTAACAAAAGAAAAAAATTTTAAAAATTGTATTAAATTGAATGATCGTGATATTATAGGATTATTTGAAGAGAGAAAAAAAAACATAACAATTAGTGCTCATTAGTGTGTGTTTTTCTATAGAGGATAATACATAAAAATATATGAAAATTTTTATTAAATAAAATTAAACAAAAAATATATATAATAATTATCATTATAAATAAATCATTCAACTTATTGCAATTCTTAAGATTTATTTTTTTTTTCTTTCTTTTGTTGATATCACAAGCATTCAATTCAATCCGTTTCTTTATAACCTTTTGTCCTCTTGTATTATTAGAATTCATTCTTTAATTTCACACTCATTCAAATTAATAAATTCTTTGGATTTTCTTCCTCTTTTGTATTATATTAGCATTTATTCTATTAGATCACAAACATTAAATTTATTTGTATACCTAACACGAAAAAATCTAGAAGGTCAACAGCTTTTATGTTTTGTAGTCAGCACTTAACCATAAAAAAAAAGTGAGTGATCTCGAACCATTAGATGTAATCTCACACCATTAAAAAGATTATTAATAACCAATTGATGATTACAAAACACAAAAATTGCTGACCCCTAGTACTCCTCTACCTAACACATAATGGCATATAGAAAAAAAGTTATTTCATGAAATGATTTAATAATTTGTTGTGTATATTATCATAATAACAAAAAATAGTAATAATTAAATACAATTATGTTAGGTGTATATTAAAATAACAAATAAATTAAACTCTCAATATAAAATATTAATTAAAATACAAAATATACATTAAAAATAAGTTAAATTATACATATATTTATTTATATTTATACATAAATATATAATAAAATGATAATTTTAAATTAAATAATGACATAATTGTCAATTCAATAATACCAAGGCAGTATTTAAAAAAAAAGGCCTTAGCTTCTTCTATATATACAAATTGATTGATCTCTCATAATCAAAATTCAGCAACATAGTGCACATTAAAGATGACGATCTCATCATTATCACTCTCTAATGTTGTAATAATGCTCATACTTGTTTCTTTCAATCTCAATATTAGTATGAGTGCTGATACCGTTCAAGTGACCATGAACAACAGACTGAACAATACGCAGCTTGTTATTCATTGCCACGATGATCAATGGGATTCAAAGCCCCAAGTAGCTCCAATTGGTCAAAGTTGGACTTTTTATTTTCAACATAACCCTTCTTCAAATTATTTGTTCTTCTGTACCTTTGCTTGGGTAGAGGGGGGAATATTCCAAGTACGTCGCTTTAATATTTATGAGACTCCACGTGACTATGACTGCCAACAGTGTATTTGGGCCATCACCGAAGAATATCCATGTAGGATTTCGGGTCCTGGGGGTACTGAATGTTATGATTGGGAACCGAAACATGTATAAGGTGACAATAGTATCTCATCTATGGAATAATAATTTATTTTTTAATATAATAAATTATATATTCAACGACAAAAATTATTATGATTTCTTTTCACGTAAATTAATATTCGACGTTAATGCCTTGGATAATCTTACTAAGTAATATTAATCAATTTAATAGTTTTTATAATGGTATAAATTTATAAATTTAGAATTTAAAAATTATACCATAAAATATTAAATTTTAATAGATAATAATATTGATCATATTATTTTGACTTTAAAAATGAATATGATATAAATAAATAAAACTGACATAAATAAAATTTAATAAAATAATTTTTTATAAATATTGCTATCAACGAAAAATTATTCTACCTTAAAGATAAATACTATTTTTTTTCGATCATATTTTCTAATTCATAGATACGTATTCTATCCAAAAGTTAAATCACTCGATGTAATTAACATGTTATCTCAAAGAATGTTTAGTTATAGTATTCATCATTGAATTTATAAATGAAAAATGTTATATAATATATAAATATTATTATTTTTTTATTAGTATTTAATTAATAATAATTTGCATCTATATTTATTAAAATTTTACATATATAAATAAATATAATTTGTAATTATATTTTTTAAAATTTATATATAAATTTAAAAAATTATATTATTAAAAATAATTTAATATTTATATTGACTAAATAATAATGACAAAAAATATTAAAAATTACTAACTCTCCAAAAATTTATCTTTATAAATTACACTCAATTGTTAATGAATAAAGCCATAGTAATTGTAGTGAGTGATGAAGCCTTAGTAATTGTATATATCTCACATGCCATGATTATTATTTTTATTAACTTTTCCAATGATAACATATGGGAATTCCCAAATACAATGTTTGCATCTATATATGTCACGATTATGAACATAAATATCAAAGTAGTGAAATCCTGTTGACCATGCAAAGGAGCAGAAGTACAATGATGTGAACCAAGGAGGAAAGATGAAACTCCAATTCTGACCAACTTGAAGTTCTTTGAATCCAAAATCATTCTTCTTGTCCTTGCAATGAACCGTAAGCTGCTTGCCGCCGCTCAAATTGTTAATAATTGTGACTGTTACTTTCAGAGGTGGAAAAATTCCATCTTCACTCCCACAAACATTGAACTTGAAACAAATAAGTAGGCCCAATATCATACAAAGTGATGATACTACAACTTTGAAGAGAGAAAAAAAAAACATAAGAATTAGTGCTCATTAGTGTATGTTTTTCTGTATAGGATAATACATAAAAATATATGAAATTTTTTATTACAAAAAATTAAACAAAAAATATATATAATAATTATCATTATAAATATGTTATAAAATTATAATTAAAATCAAAATTTAACAATTTTAAAAGTTAAAGTATTAAAAATAATTAGTATTTATTTTAACTAATTTAGATTGATTGAGTGATCATTTCACTCGTTCACTTAAAGTAAGTAATAAGGATTCAAATCATACATTGTATATGTAATAACTCATTGTGTAACACCTTCACTATCAGAATGTCACGCTTCCGGCTGTGCTACTCAGATAGCAAGAAGTGTTACGACGATTTTATATACTTAATATTAAAATATGAGCCTTTGACTCGACACCGCATCGCTAACTTCTTTAAAAATCGGAAATAAATACTTTAACTTAAAAAAGAACAAACAATCATAGATTCATATACAAGAGTTCTTACATAATAGCTTATAATATAATATATATAAAATATATAATTCCTACCCCTCTTACAAAACTATAACAATAAAACAAGAGAAAAAAATTTATCTAATTAATATAATATTATATAAACTAAAATGTAGTATAACTTTTCATAATGCTCCTTCATCTAATTCTTGAAAAAGTAAAAGTGTAGAGGGATGAAAACCTAACCACACAGTCTCATTCGTTCAGTTTGTTGTTCATGGTCACATGAACGGTCCAAGGAAGAGTAATAGTTCTATCAACACTCATACCAACATTGAGATTAAAAGAAGAAACAAGTATGAGCATTATCATGGAAACTGTTATTACAACCTTAGAGAGTGATAATGATGAGATCGTCATCTTTAATTTGCACTATGTTGAAGAATTTTAATTTGATGATGAGATCAATCAATTTGTATATATAGAAGAAGCTAAGGCGCTTTTTTTTTTTTTTGAGTAAAGTATTGATTTTGTCCCTAATATTTGGATAAGTATCAAAATTATCCCTAATATTTGAATCGTCCTATTTAAGTCCTTAATGTTTCAAAATTGACTCAATATTGTTCTGTCGTTAGAAATCTGTTACCGAAATTGATGGCGGGACAAAATTGAGACAATTTTGAAACGTTAGGGACTTAAATAGGATGAACACGTTAAGGACAAAAATGATACATAAAAATAAATTTTAATTTTATCCTTCAATAATATTAATTTTTTACGGTACATAATTATTTAATTATTTTTTAATCACATCTAAATAAATTACACTTAATCATATCAATTTATTTTAAATAAATTTATTTTTTTATAATTTTATTCTTAAACAATTTTATTCATCATAAAATGTTTGTAGAATGACTAGTACATAAACTTGTGGGAAAAACATGATACATATATAATAAAGTAATGTGATTTTAGTCATTTTACAAACATTTTATGATGAGTAAAAATCTTTAAAAGTAAAATTTAAAAAAAAAATAAATTTATTTAGAATCAAAGCAATGTGATTAAGTGTAATTTACTTAAATGTGATTAAAAAATAATTGAATAATTATGTACCGTAAAAGATTGATATTAGTGAAGGATAAAATTAAACTTTATTTATATGTATCATTTTTGTCCCCAACGTTTTCGTCATATTTAAGTCCCTAATGTTTCAAAATCATGTCAGTTTTGTCCCGCCATCAATTCCGTTAATAAATTCCTAATGACAGGATAACATTGAGTCAATTTTGAAACATTAGAGACTTAAATAGGACGATTCAAATGTTAGGAATAACTTTAAGACTTACCCTAAATGTTGAAGACAAAAACGATATATTTTTTTATATACTGTCTTGGTATGTTGAATTGACAATTATGTTATTATTTAATTTAAAATTATTATTTATACGTTAAAATTAGTCACTGAAATTAATCAATATATATTTATGTATAAATATAAATATAAATATATTTTAATTTATTTTTAATATATATTTTATATTTCAATTAATATTTTATATTGATATATAGCTTAATTTATTTGCTAATTTTAATATACATCTATTATGGTTATATTTAATAATTATTACTATTTTTTTACTCTAATGATAAGATATAGACAATAAATTATTAAATCATTTCACAAAATAACTTATTTTCTGTATGTGATTATGTGTTAGGCATATAAATAAATTCAATGATTGTGATCTAATACAATAGATGCTAATATAATACAAAAGAGAAAGAGAATTTGAAGAATTTATTGATTTAAATGAGTGTCAAATTATAGAATAAATTCTAATAATATAAGAGAGAGAAATGATATAAAGAATCGTATCGAATTAAATGCTTGTGATATTATAGAATCAACAAAAAAAAAAGGAAAAAATTAAATCTTAAGAAATTGCATTAAATTTTTTTTTGGTTATCCACGGTATTTTTTAATTTGACAGGCCAAGAATTAATTAATCGCAGATCGGAGCTCCATTTAAGAGTCTATTAGTGGCTAATAGATTGCTGTATACACAAAGCGGGATTTAAACCCCAATACTTATTTAAGCGGACGAGTGAGTTGACCACTTGACCAACTCAAATTGATTAAAAATTGCATTAAGTTGAATTATTGTGATATTATAGGATCATTTGAAGAGAGGAAAAGAAACTCAAGAATTAGTGCTCACTAGCGTATGTTTTCGTGCATTGCATGGAATAATATATAAAAGTATATGAAATTTTTATTAAAAAATAAAACAAAAAATATATAATAATTATCAATATAAATATTTTATAAAATTATAATTAAAATTAAATTTTAATAATTTTAATATAAAAAATATTAAAAATAATTAATATTTATCTTAATTAATTTAGATTAGTGGAGTGATTATCCTAATTCATTCATTCACTTAAAGTAAGTATTAAGGATTCAAATTTTACATTGTGTATATAATAATTTGTTGATTAGCAACAGACCTTTCTGCTGAATTGAAAAATACCGTAAAAAAAATGATATTTGTCTTTAAAGTATAACTAACAATTTATTATTGATAACAATATTTATGGAGATTTATCTTTGTTAAAATTTATCTGTGTCAAATTTATTTGTTAGTATTATATTCATTTTTGAAGTCAAAATAATATAGCCAATGTTATTACATGTTAAAATTTCATGTTTTATGACATGATTTTCAAATTTTAAATTTATAGACTTATACTATTATAAAAGCTATTAAATTAATTAGTATTTTTTGGTAATATTACCAAAACATCATCATTGAATATTAGTTTATGTGAAAAAAAATCATAATAACTTTTGTTATAAAATATATAATTTATTCTATCTAAACATAAATTACTATCTTCTAGATTGGTAAATACATTTCTCCCAATTTCTTATGTCATAATTGTCATTAAAAAATAAATAACTATATTATCTTATAATGTGATATATAAAGCAATTTTTTATTTTTAAATTAATTATGATTAGTGAGATAAAATTTAAATTATTTTTTTATTTTTTACACAATTAAATTTAAATTTGAAATTAATTAACAACTCACTCTTTTTTGAATTTTAATAACAAAACAAAATTAATTAGGTGCAAAATATTTGTCATTTAATAATTTTAATAATTTAAATTTTAATTACCATAAATGAGGTTAGAAATTAATTATTACTTAATAATCAATAATATATATTAATACGTAAATAATAATATTTAATATATAATTTATTTATTTTTTGATAGGACTAATGTATAATTTATTGATGATTAATTTATTGTCCAATTTTTGTTTATAAACTTTATAGTATGTAAAAATAGTTATCTTAGTTTTTATTATTATTTAAAAAGTTATTCATAATATTTTTATTATGTAATTAACTTAATTAATAACATTTATTATTATTTTTCTAACATTAAAATCAATTTATACTATTTATTTATTTTTTCAATACTAATAAATAAGTAGGTATTTGTACTATATATTATATTTATTGTCTTAGATAATGGCTTAAGTTATTTATTTTGTATATTAAATAATATAAATTATATGTTTTATATTAAATTCATTAATTTACTCATATTAAGAGAAGAAAAATTATGCAATAAATCATACATTATAAAAATTAGTTGGTTTGCACATAAATTTTATTTAAAAAAAATTATTTATCATATATAATAATTCTTTATATATATTATATCATGTATATATTAGGATGATGTATTTTAATTATGTGAATAATTATTGTTAATTATTTTTTATTATATTAATAAATAATATTTAAAAATATAAAAGAGAAAAATTTAGAATTTTTTTTAATTTGAATTGAAAATTTTTTTGTAAGTATATTTAATTTTTATATATACTAAATATAATAAAATTTAATAGTATATATAATATTTGATAAGATATAGACAACAAATTATTAAATCATTTCACAAAATAACTTATTTTTTGTATCTGACCATGTATTAGGCATATAAATAATTTCAATGATCGATTGTGATCGAATACAATGGATGCTAATATAATACAAAAGAGGAAGAGAATTTGAAGAATTTAATGATTTGAATGAATGTGAAATTATATAATGAATTCTAATAATATAAGAAGGAAAAAGGATATAAAGAATCATATTGAATTGAATGTTTGTGATATTATAAAATCAACAAAAGAAAGAAAAAATTAAATCTTAAGAATTGCATTAAGTTGAATGATTGTGATATTATAAAATCATTTGAAGAGGGAAAAAAAAACTCAAGAATAAGTGCTCATTAGTGTATGTTTTTGTGCACTGGATGAGATAATACATAAAAATTTATGAAGTTTTTATTAAAAAATTAAACAAAAAATATATATAATAATGATCACTATAAATATTTTATAAAATTATAACTAAAATAAAAATTGAATGATTTTAAATGCTGAAAATATTAAAAATAATTAGTATTTATCTTAACTAATTTGAATTGTTTAAGTGATCATTTTACTTATCCACTTAAGAATTGGAATTCTACATTGTATATGTAACAACTGACGTTCTTGCTAAGTTTGAAAATACTATAAAAAAATAATATTTGTCTTTAAATTAGAATAATTTCTCATTGATAACAATATTCATGAAGATTTATTTTTATTAAAATTTACTAATATCAATTTTATTTGTTGATATCATATTCATTCTTAAAGTAAAAATAATATGACTAACATTATTAATTATCTGTTAAAATATCACATTTTATTACTTGATTTTCAAGTTCCAAATTTATAAACTTATAGCGTTACAAAAATTATTAAATTGATTAATATATATTTCTTGATAATATTACCAAAATATTTCGTAAGTATTAGTTTGTGTGAAGAAAAATCATAATAACATTTGTTATTTAATATATAACTTATTCTATTTAAAAATAAATTATTATCCCCAGATTGGTAAATATGTTTTTTTTTATTTTTTTTTACTATAATTGCCATTAAAAAAAACATATAACTACATTATTTTATAATATGATATACAAAGTAATTTTTATTCTAAAATTAATTATCGGTTAGATAAAATTCAAAATATTTTTACGTATTTAAAGTTAAATTCAAAATTGATTAAAAACTCACTTTTTTTATTTTAATAACAAAAAATAAAAATTAATTAGGTGCAAAATATTTGCTATTTAATAATTTTAATAATTTAAATTTTAATTATCATAAATTGGGTTAGAAATTAATTATTACTTAATAATCAATAATATATATATATATATATATATATATATATATATATATATATTAGTACGTAAGTTAAGTAATGGACTAATGTATAATTTATTGAGGATTATTTTATTGTCCAAAATATTTTTGTAAGTTTTGAAGTATGTGAAAATAGTGATCTTATTTTTTATTATTATTTAAAAAATTATTTATAATTCTTTTATTATGTAACTAACTTAATTAATAACTTTTATTTTTTTAACATAAAAAGTCAATTTATATTATTTATTTATTTTTTTAATATTAATAAATAAGTAAGTATTTGTATTATTATATTTATTATTTTAGATGATGGCTAAAGTTGTTTATTTTGTATGTTAATAATATAAATTATATTTTGGATAAAGTACTAAATTGATCTCCATCAATTTTGGTTCTTAAGGTTTAAAGTGTCCTATTTAAATTCAAAAAAGTTTTATTTAACTTCAATTTAGTCCCACCGGAGGTCAAAGATAAATAATTAAGGAAATATCCTATATGACAGCAGTATAAGAACAAGGTCGATAATCTGGAGAATAAGTACAAGCTCCAAAGACACAAAATCAACCGCGGATACATCAATACATTTATTTATCATTTTTCTTATAATTAAAATGAAATATTTTCTATAAAACTAAAAAAAATGTTAAATACATGTACTGATGCATCCATGGTTGATTTTGTGTCTCTAGAACTTGTACTTATTCTCCAAATTATCGCCTTTATTCTTATACTACTGTCATGTAAGACATTTCGTTAATTATTTATCTTTGACTTCACGGTGGGACTAAATTGAAGTTAAATGAAACTTTTTTGGATTCAAATAGAACACTTTAAACCTTAAGGACCAAAACTGTAACACCCTAACTTTTAGCACGTCATAATCGTACCAAAAGTAAGGAGTTACTAACCTGTTCTCCTTATTTACTATTTAATATTGAGTCTTTAGGTCGATATCGCGTTTCAGTTTATAAGAAAATACCAGAAAATTATTTGTAGTAATTCAAATCACACAATTATTAATAATAATAAATGTTATACAAATGAATTCAATATAAAACTCAAATACAATACCTATCCCTCTGGATAAAATAAAACTTAAAGCAACAAGGGCGAGAGAACTCTATAAAAATAACAGGAATCACAAGTAAATCTACTAGTCGTCTGCATCTTCTAACTGAATCTTCGAACCTGTGTCACTGAAAGGGTGAAAGATTTTGGGGTGAGAACAAACCACACGTTCTCAGTAGGGAATGGGAATGCAGTAAAAGTAATGAATTTAATGCAAATAATTAACTTACTTAGTAAAACTATTTTGTTAACCCTTTAAAAATACTTTTATTTCTACTTTAGATAAATAATTACTTTTCTTTAAATTTCTAAACTCAAAACAAATTTTAAATATAAAACTAGTCACATTTTCTGTCTCTCAGCCACATAGTTAATCCTCGGTCAAATGTCAACTCGTAATCACTTTAATACACTCACAAACGAATAGTGCAAGCATGAGATTCAATTCAATGTACAAGCAAGTCACAACAAGACAAACAATACAATCACAAAGTAATAAAACAAGCAAGCGCAATCAAATGCAAATGTGCAAACAACATGATGCATGTCTATCCCTAACGTAGGTCATGAGCTCATGTGTCGGTTGCCTACCCGCTCCCGACATTACCCGGGCACAAGTCCCAGATATGGCTTTCCAAATGCATCAGTGTGCTTATAAGTCGTACGGTTAGGCCGCATCAGTGTGACTTTCCAAATCAATAAGCGTACATCTGGAAAACAATTCTCAGTGT
This sequence comes from Arachis hypogaea, assembly GCF_003086295.3. NCBI lineage: Eukaryota > Viridiplantae > Streptophyta > Magnoliopsida > Fabales > Fabaceae > Arachis > Arachis hypogaea. The sequence continues at coordinate 91,609,979 of NC_092040.1, forward strand.
GTGGGCATCCCCACTTTATATTTGGCACTAAGGCCTAAACAATGTCACATCTGCTCTCCTGTGGCAGACACTTCATTAATTAATATATTCTTCAAAACCTTGTTCTCTATTCTCCTGTGGCAGAGATTCCTTTTCTTAATAAACCGAGCTCAAATCTTTACTTAAAACAAAATCTCTCCTTAAAAGATTGGGTTTAACATTATATTTTCCTTAATAAATCAAACTTTAAAATAGAGTAAATCTTTTCTTAACTAAATATATTTTAAATAATTTAATTTTCCAAAACCAAATCTTTTGAAATAACTTTTCAAATAAAACCTCAGATTTTATAAAATTTCGGCGGTATTTTCTCTAAAATTCGGTCTAAACCACCCTATTCCTCAACAATTCACCAGCCTTTTTCTCAACAATTCTCAAATCAGCGAAATTCTTAATAATCAGAAAACAGTCACATTCACAGCAATAATCCATACTCAATAACATTACTATTATATATATATATATATATATATATATATATATATATTGATATATTTGCAATTATTCAATTAATTTTGTAGGCATTTTAAATTAAAAACGTTTATCTTTAAAAAATAAATTCTCTACCTCCGTATGAAATCAAAATCCACAAAAGTTCTGGAAAAATTTTTGACCGAGCTGCTGAAAAGGAAAGCGTCAAAAATTATCTGTGTCTCCTAGAACTCCAGTTGGCCGAACTCAAGGGAAAGAGGAATTACGTCACCGTCAGTCTCCATCGAACAAAAGTGACGCCAACGTGTAGAGGAGGAAGATAAAAACACTTTTATCGAATTAGATTTTTGATTGAAATTACGGATCGCAAGAAATTAAACTTAAAAGATTTTTGGTGCCATGGTTTCTCGTTCTTCTCGCTCACGGCATTCTCCCTCTTTTTTTTCTTTAGTTCATGTTGATGAATGAAAGGAAATGAGGGTGATTAAAGGCTAAGGGTGTTGAATGAGAAATTTTGTGGTATTAAATATTAGGTGTCAAGCTTATATACATATTTATTCATGCACCTAAGCCACGTCTCCATTTTCTTTCTTTTATTTTCTTCATTTTCGGTGGGAAAGGAATGAATAATTAAAGGAAATTGGTAATAAGTTATAATGTGGTGTTTAATGTTATTAGGTGTCATGGCTAATAAATAAAATGAAACATGTGTCATAGTTATATATGCTAATAAGTCATATTTCTATTTCTTTCTTTTATTCCCTTAATATATCCGTTGGTGATGATGATTCATATGATGAAAAATGATGATTATAATTAGGTGACATAGGTTATATGTATATATATACACATAATAGGCTCATATCTAATAATAATAATAATAATAATAATAATAATAATAATAATAATAATAATAATAATAACTTAAAATATAATAAAATTTAATTTTAAAAATTCGAGTGTTGTATCTTATCGATTTTACAAAAAGTTTTGCCTAAGAAAATTGATATAAGATGGAAAAGATTCATATCAACTCCATTTTAAAAAAATAACGAAGAAAAGAAATAAAGAGGTGTGGCATGTTCAGTTTGCAAATGTGAAAGAAACCATATTTGATGAAAGAAGTTTGAAACAAAAAGTCTTACGACAAACAACAAAGAAAGAGATTCACATTAGCACGAATAAGGATTATGCATTGAAATGGAGCTAATCCCTAAACTTAACTTCTAACGTTCCCAAACCCTGTAATTTACGTTACTTATTACTTCTATTGCGTCTATGATAACCCGTTAGTACTCTCATATACATAAATCATTAGTATTAAGTTGGCTAGACTTATTACCATGAGGTATGCAATGGTAAGCTAACAGCATTAATCAACACACAGTCATGCATCTCAAAGCTCAAACTCTTGTCATTAGGACAAGTCCTATTGCATGACAGACACTCAAAGTATACAGTGAAGCATAATCAATCCATTCCCAAGGCTCTAATAGGAACGAACTGCTCTGATACCATAATGTAACACCCTAATTTTTAGCACGTCATAATCGTACCAAAAGTAAGGAGTTACTAACCTGTTCTCCTTATTTACTATTTAATATTGAGCCTTTAGGTCGATATCGCGTTTCAGTTTATAAGAAAATACCAGAAAATTATTTGTAGTAATTCAAATCACACAATTAATAATAATAATAAATGTTATACAAATGAATTCAAAATAAAAATTCAAATACAATACCTATCCCTCTGGATAAAATAAAACTTAAAGCAACAAGGGCGATGGAACTCTATAAAAAAAACAGGAATCACAAGTAAATCTACTAGTCGTCTGCATCTTCTAACTGAATCTTCGAACCTGTGTCACTGAAAGGGTGGAAGATTTTGGGGTGAGAACAAACCACACGTTCTCAGTAGGGAATGAAAATGCCGTAAAAGTAATGAATTTAATGCAAATAATTAACTTACTTAATAAAACTATTTTGTTAACCCTTTGGAAATACTTTTATTTCTACTTTAGATAAATAATTACTTTTCTTTAAATTTCTAAACTCAAAACAAATTTTAAATATAAAACTAGTCACATTTTCTGTCTCTCAGCCACATAGTTAATCCTCGGTCAAATGTCAACTCGTAATCACTTTAATACACTCACAAACAAATAGTGCAAGCAAGAGATTCAATTCAATGTACAAGCAAGCCACAACAAGACAAACAATACGATCACAAAGTAATAAAACAATCAAATGCAAATGTGCAAACAACATGATGCATGTCTATCCCTAACGTAGGTCATGAGCTCATGTGTCGGTTGCCTACCCGCTCCCGACATTACCCGGGCACAAGTCCCAGATATGGCTTTCCAGATGCATCAGTGTGCTTATAGGTCGTACGGCTAAGCCGCATCAGTGTGACTTTCCAAATCAATAAGCGTACATCTGGAAAACAGTTCTCAGTGTGTGGGCGTCCCCACTTTACATTTGCCACTAAGGCCCAAACAATGTCACATCTGCTCTCCTGTGGCAGACACTTCATTAATTAATATATTCTTTAAAACCTTGTTCTCTGCTCTCCTGTGGCAGAGATTTCTTTTCTTAATAAACTGAGCTCAAATCTTTACTTAAAACAAAATCTCTCCTTAAAAGATTGGATTTAACATTATATTTTCCTTAATAAATCAAACTTTAAAATAGAGTAAATCTTTTTTTAACTAAATATATTTTAAATAATTTAATTTTTCAAAACCAAATCTTTTGAAATAACTTTTCAAATAAAACCTCAGATTTTATAAAATTTCGGCGGTATTTTCTCTAAAATTCGGTCTAAACCACCCTATTCCTCAACAATTCACCAGCCTTTTTCTTAACAATTCTCAAATCAGCGAAATTCTTAATAATCAGAAAACAGTCACATTCACAACAATAATCCATACTCAATAACATTAGTATTATTAATATATATATATATATATATTTGTAATTATTCAATTAATTTTGTAGACATTCTAAATTAAAAACGTTTATCTTTAAAAAATAAATCTCCTACCTCCGTATGAAATCAAAATCCACAAAAATTATGGAAAAACTTTTGACCGAGCTGCTGAAAAAGAAAGCGTCAGAAATTATCTGTGTCTCCTAGAACTCCAGTTGGCCGAACTCAAGGGGAAGAGGAGCTACGTCACCGTCAGCCTCCATCGAACAAAAGTGACGCCAACGTGTAGAGGAAGAAGATAAAAACACTTTTATCAGATTAGATTTTTGATTGAAATTACGGATCGCAAAAAATTGAACTTGAAAGATTTTTGGTGCCATGGTTTCTCGTTCTTCTCGCTCACGGCATTCTCCTTCTTTTTTTTCTTTAGTTCATGTTGATGAATGAAAGGAAATGAGGGTGATTAAAGGCTAAGGGTGTTGAATGAGAAATTTTGTGGTATTAAATATTAGGTGTCAAGCTTATATACATATTTATTCATGCACCTAAGCCACGTCTCCATTTTCTTTCTTTTATTTTCTTCATTTTCGGTGGGAAAGGAATGAATAATTAAAGGAAATTGGTAATAAGTTATAATGTGGTGTTTGATGTTATTAGGTGTCATGGCTAATAAATAAAATGAAACATGTGTCATAGTTATATATGCTAATAAGTCATATTTCTATTTCTTTCTTTATTCCCTTAATATATCCGTTGGTGATGATGATTCATATGATGAAAAATGATGATTATAATTAGGTGACATAGGTTATATGTATATATATACACATAATAGGCTCATATATAATAATAATAATAATAATAATAATAATAATAATAATAATAATAATAATAACAACTTAAAATATAATAAAATTTAATTTTAAAAATTCGAGTGTTGTATCCTATCGATTTTACAAAAATTTTTGCCCTCGAAAATTGATATAAGATGAAAAAGATTCATATCAACTCCATTTTAAAAAAATAACGAAGAAAAGAAATAAAGAGGTGTGGCATGTTCAGTTTGCAAATGTGAAAGAAACCATATTTGATGAAAGAAGTTTGAAACAAAAAGTCTTACGGCAAACAACCAAGAAAGAGATTCACATTAGCACGAATAAGGATTATGCATTGAAACGGAGCTAATCCCTAAACTTAACTTCTAACGTTCCCAAACCCCGTAATTTACGTTACTTATTACTTCTATTGCGTCTATGATAACCCGTTAGTACTCTCATATACATAAATCATTAGTATTAAGTTGGCTAGACTTATTACCATGAGGTATGCAATGGTAAGCTAACAGCATTAATCAACACACAATCATGCATCTCAAAGCTCAAACTCTTGTCATTAGGACAAGTCCTATTGCATGACAGACACTCAAAGTATACAGTGAAGCATAATCAATCCATTCCCAAGGCTCTAATAGGAACGAACTGCTTTGATACCATAATGTAACACCCTAATTTTTAGCACGTCATGATCGTACCAAAAGTAAGAAGTTACTAACCTGTTCTCCTTATTTACTATTTAATATTGAGCCTTTAGGTCGATATCGCGTTTCAGTTTATAAGAAAATACCAGAAAATTATTTGTAGTAATTCAAATCACACAATTAATAATAATAATAAATGTTATACAAATGAATTCAAAATAAAAATTCAAATACAATACCTATCCCTCTGGATAAAATAAAACTTAAAGCAACAAGGGCGATGGAACTCTATAAAAATAACAGGAATCACAAGTAAATCTACTAGTCGTCTGCATCTTCTAACTGAATCTTCGAACCTGTGTCACTGAAAGGGTGGAAGATTTTGGGGTGAGAACAAACCACACGTTCTCAGTAGGGAATGGAAATGCCGTAAAAGTAATGGATTTAATGCAAATAATTAACTTATTTAATAAAACTATTTTGTTAACCCTTTGGAAATACTTTTATTTCTACTTTAGATAAATAATTACTTTTCTTTAAATTTCTAAAGTCAAAACAAATTTTAAATATAAAACTAGTCACATTTTCTGTCTCTCAGCCACATAGTTAATCCTCGGTCAAATGTCAACTCGTAATCACTTTAATACACTCACAAACAAATAGTGCAAGCAAGAGATTCAATTCAATGTACAAGCAAGTCACAACAAGACAAACAATACGATCACAAAGTAATAAAACAATCAAATGCAAATGTGCAAACAACATGATGCATGTCTATCCCTAACACAGGCCATGAGCTCATGTGTCGGTTACCTACCCGCTCCCGACATTACCCGGGCACAAGTCCCAGATATGGCTTTCCAGATACATCAGTGTGCTTATAAGTCGTACGGCTAAGCCGCATCAGTGTGACTTTCCAAATCAATAAGCGTACATCTGGAAAACAGTTCTCAGTGTGTGGGCGTCCCCACTTTACATTTGCCACTAAGGCCCAAACAATGTCACATCTGCTCTCCTGTGGCAGACACTTCATTAATTAATATATTCTTTAAAACCTTGTTCTCTGCTCTCCTGTGGCAGAGATTTCTTTTCTTAATAAACTGAGCTCAAATCTTTACTTAAAACAAAATCTCTCCTTAAAAGATTGGATTTAACATTACATTTTCCTTAATAAATCAAACTTTAAAATAGAGTAAATCTTTTCTTAACTAAATATATTTTAAATAATTTAATTTTTCAAAACCAAATCTTTTGAAATAACTTTTCAAATAAAACCTCAGATTTTATAAAATTTCGGCGGTATTTTCTCTAAAATTCGGTCTAAACCACCCTATTCCTCAACAATTCACCAGCCTTTTTCTTAACAATTCTCAAATCAGCGAAATTCTTAATAATCAGAAAACAGTCACATTCACAGCAATAATCCATACTCAATAACATTACTATTATTAATATATATATATATATATATATATATATATATATTTGTAATTATTCAATTAATTTTGTAGGCATTCTAAATTAAAAACGTTTATCTTTAAAAAATAAATCTCCTACCTCCGTATGAAATCAAAATCCACAAAAATTATGGAAAAACTTTTGACCGAGCTGCTGAAAAAGAAAGCGTCAGAAATTATCTGTGTCTCCTAGAACTCCAGTTGGCCGAACTCAAGGGGAAGACATCGAACAAAAGTGACGCCAACGTGTAGAGGAAGAAGATAAAAACACTTTTATCAGATTAGATTTTTGATTGAAATTACGGATCGCAAAAAATTGAACTTGAAAGATTTTTGGTGCCATGGTTTCTCGTTCTTCTCGCTCACGGCATTCTCCTTCTTTTTTTTCTTTAGTTCATGTTGATGAATGAAAGGAAATGAGGGTGATTAAAGGCTAAGGGTGTTGAATGAGAAATTTTGTGGTATTAAATATTAGGTGTCAAGCTTATATACATATTTATTCATGCACCTAAGCCACGTCTCCATTTTCTTTCTTTTATTTTCTTCATTTTCGGTGGGAAAGGAATGAATAATTAAAGGAAATTGGTAATAAGTTATAATGTGGTGTTTGATGTTATTAGGTGTCATGGCTAATAAATAAAATGAAACATGTGTCATAGTTATATATGCTAATAAGTCATATTTCTATTTCTTTCTTTATTCCCTTAATATATCCGTTGGTGATGATGATTCATATGATGAAAAATGATGATTATAATTAGGTGACATAGGTTATATGTATATATATACACATAATAGGCTCATATCTAATAATAATAATAATAATAATAATAATAATAATAATAATAATAATAACTTAAAATATAATAAAATTTAATTTTAAAAATTCGAGTGTTGTATCCTATCGATTTTACAAAAATTTTTGCCCTCGAAAATTGATATAAGATGAAAAAGATTCATATCAACTCCATTTTAAAAAAATAACGAAGAAAAGAAATAAAGAGGTGTGGCATGTTCAGTTTGCAAATGTGAAAGAAACCATATTTGATGAAAGAAGTTTGAAACAAAAAGTCTTACGGCAAACAACCAAGAAAGAGATTCACATTAGCACGAATAAGGATTATGCATTGAAACGGAGCTAATCCCTAAACTTAACTTCTAACGTTCTCAAACCCCGTAATTTACGTTACTTATTACTTCTATTGCGTCTATGATAACCCGTTAGTACTCTCATATACATAAATCATTAGTATTAAGTTGGCTAGACTTATTACCATGAGGTATGCAATGGTAAGCTAACAGCATTAATCAACACACAATCATGCATCTCAAAGCTCAAACTCTTGTCATTAGGACAAGTCCTATTGCATGACAGACACTCAAAGTATACAGTGAAGCATAATCAATCCATTCCCAAGGCTCTAATAGGAACGAACTGCTTTGATACCATAATGTAACACCCTAATTTTTAGCACGTCATGATCGTACCAAAAGTAAGGAGTTACTAACCTGTTCTCCTTATTTACTATTTAATATTGAGCCTTTAGGTCGATATCGCGTTTCAGTTTATAAGAAAATACCAGAAAATTATTTGTAGTAATTCAAATCACACAATTAATAATAATAATAAATGTTATACAAATGAATTCAAAATAAAAATTCAAATACAATACCTATCCCTCTGGATAAAATAAAACTTAAAGCAACAAGGGCGATGGAACTCTATAAAAATAACAGGAATCACAAGTAAATCTACTAGTCGTCTGCATCTTCTAACTGAATCTTCGAACCTGTGTCACTGAAAGGGTGGAAGATTTTGGGGTGAGAACAAACCACACGTTCTCAGTAGGAAATGGAAATGCCGTAAAAGTAATGGATTTAATGCAAATAATTAACTTATTTAATAAAACTATTTTGTTAACCCTTTGGAAATACTTTTATTTCTACTTTAGATAAATAATTACTTTTCTTTAAATTTCTAAAGTCAAAACAAATTTTAAATATAAAACTAGTCACATTTTCTGTCTCTCAGCCACATAGTTAATCCTCGGTCAAATGTCAACTCGTAATCACTTTAATACACTCACAAACAAATAGTGCAAGCAAGAGATTCAATTCAATGTACAAGCAAGTCACAACAAGACAAACAATACGATCACAAAGTAATAAAACAATCAAATGCAAATGTGCAAACAACATGATGCATGTCTATCCCTAACACAGGCCATGAGCTCATGTGTCGGTTACCTACCCGCTCCCGACATTACCCGGGCACAAGTCCCAGATATGGCTTTCCAGATACATCAGTGTGCTTATAAGTCGTACGGCTAAGCCGCATCAGTGTGACTTTCCAAATCAATAAGCGTACATCTGGAAAACAGTTCTCAGTGTGTGGGCGTCCCCACTTTACATTTGCCACTAAGGCCCAAACAATGTCACATCTGCTCTCCTGTGGCAGACACTTCATTAATTAATATATTCTTTAAAACCTTGTTCTCTGCTCTCCTGTGGCAGAGATTTCTTTTCTTAATAAACTGAGCTCAAATCTTTACTTAAAACAAAATCTCTCCTTAAAAGATTGGATTTAACATTACATTTTCCTTAATAAATCAAACTTTAAAATAGAGTAAATCTTTTCTTAACTAAATATATTTTAAATAATTTAATTTTTCAAAACCAAATCTTTTGAAATAACTTTTCAAATAAAACCTCAGATTTTATAAAATTTCGGCGGTATTTTCTCTAAAATTCGGTCTAAACCACCCTATTCCTCAACAATTCACCAGCCTTTTTCTTAACAATTCTCAAATCAGCGAAATTCTTAATAATCAGAAAACAGTCACATTCACAACAATAATCCATACTCAATAACATTACTATTATTAATATATATATATATATATATATATATATTTGTAATTATTCAATTAATTTTGTAGGCATTCTAAATTAAAAACGTTTATCTTTAAAAAATAAATCTCCTACCTCCGTATGAAATCAAAATCCACAAAAATTATGGAAAAACTTTTGACCGAGCTGCTGAAAAAGAAAGCGTCAGAAATTATCTGTGTCTCCTAGAACTCCAGTTGGCCGAACTCAAGGGGAAGAGGAGCTACGTCACCGTCAGCCTCCATCGAACAAAAGTGACGCCAACGTGTAGAGGAAGAAGATAAAAACACTTTTATCAGATTAGATTTTTGATTGAAATTACGGATCGCAAAAAATTGAACTTGAAAGATTTTTGGTGCCATGGTTTCTCGTTCTTCTCGCTCACGGCATTCTCCTTCTTTTTTTTCTTTAGTTCATGTTGATGAATGAAAGGAAATGAGGGTGATTAAAGGCTAAGGGTGTTGAATGAGAAATTTTGTGGTATTAAATATCATTAAGTGTCAAGCTTATATACATATTTATTCATGCACCTAAGCCACGTCTCTATTTTCTTTCTTTTATTTTCTTCATTTTCGGTGGGAAAGGAATGAATGATTAAAGAAAATTGGTAATAAGTTATAATGTGGTGTTTAATGTTATTAGGTGTCATGGCTAATAAATAAAATGAAACATGTGTCATAGTTATATATGCATATTTGCTAATAAGTCATATTTCTATTTCTTTCTTTTATTCCCTTAATATATCCGTTGGTGATGATGATTCATATGATGAAAAATGATGATTATAATTAGGTGACATAGGTTATATGTATATATATATACACATAATAGGCTCATATCTAATAATAATAATAATAATAATAATAATAATAATAATAATAATAACTTAAAATATAATAAAATTTAATTTTAAAAAATTCGGGTGTTATAACCAAAACAGGATTATGTCCAAATATAAAAGACTAATATAATACTTTACCTTTATATTTTTTTATATTAGATTCATTAATTTACTCATATTAAGAGGAGAAAAATTATGCAATAAATTATATGTTATAAAAAGTAATTGGTTTACACATAAATTATTTTTATAAAAGACAAAATTAATTTTCATATATAATAATCCTTAATATGTGTAATGTCATATATATATTAGGATGATCTATTTTAATTATATGAATGATTATTGTTATTCACTTTTTATTGCATTCGTAAATAATATTTAAAACTACAAAAGAGAAAAAATTTGGAAATTTTTTTAATTTGAATTGAACATTTTTTTGTAAGTATATCTAACTTTTATATATATTGAATGTAATAAAATTTAATAGTATATATAATAGTTATTACAACAATAACTCAAAACATTAATTTAAGATATACTTGGACTCAATAAAACCCTCAAACGAGCAAGATCAATCTAGGCCTATTGTTAGGGTATAAAATATGACGTAGGTTCATTACCTTAAGGTCCAATGCAGATGAAGTTTACGTGTCCCATCTCAAATAGGATCAAGTTGGATTTTTATTTCTAGTTAGAGTTGGTAATGAATAGTCGTAGGGGTACAATGGGCCTTCTTTCCGTCCCTCACTCCCGTTTTAAAAAATACATTTCGTCTCATCTCTATCTATGTCTCAAATTCCTATGTAATAATCAAATCCCCTTTACGGAACGTAGATACCCACATGTATCTATGAATATTATTTGAAAATTTTTAAAATAATTTTCGAAAAATTATAATATAATAATCATAAAATAATCAACTCAATATAATTTAACATAATTCATAACATATTTACTATAAAAAATAATGTTTCAAAAAAATTATAAAAATAACTTTTAATATAACGTAATTTTTTAAGAAAAGACTACGGCGTAATGATAAACTTAAGAGACAATGAAAGTCAGTTAGAGAGACAGAAATATATATATATGATAAACTTAAGAGACAATGAGTTAGAGAGACAGAAATATATATATATATATATATATATATATATATAGAGAGAGAGAGAGAGAGAGAGAGAGAGAGAGAGAGAGAGAGAGAGAGAGAGAGAGAGAGAGAGAGAGAGAGAGAGAGAGAGAGAGAGAGAGAGAGAGAGAGAGAGAGAGAGAGAGAGAGAGAGAGAGAGAGAGAGAGAGAGAGAGAGAGAGAGAGGAGAGAGAGAGAGAGAGAGAGAGAGAGAGAAAGAGAGAGAGAGAGAGAGAGAGAGAGTCTAAAAGAAAGATGTAAAACTCGGTTAATTAACGGCTAATTAATTCATAAATGAGAATTTATTCTAGAAAGTTAAAAATGTGATTTTTATGGCTTAATATGATAGAGGAGATTGATATGAGAATTTTGGTACCAATTTTATAGAAATTGGACCAAGATTGGACCGAACGGGCCAAACCGGGCCAACTGGACCCAAAGTGGACCCTTGACCCAACTAAACTAAACTAAAACCCTAGTTTTCAGCATTCTCTCTCCTCACAATATACAAACACATGCTGAAATTGATATGGAGGGGGGAAGAACACTCTCTCAAGTTCTTTCTCTCATTTGATCTTCAAACTACCATAACTTTTGATCTAGAGCTCCGATTGCCGCACCGTTTGCGGCCACGTGTTTACCGAGGAGAGCTCTAAAAAACTCATACAATCAATTTTGAGGTAAGCCACGTTTTGCTCTTCAAAATTCCAGCCCTTGTTTTTGAGTTTCATGGACAAAATATTGAGATTTTGGGCTCTTTGATGTTATATGACCCAACTCTCTTGAAGGAGAAAATTAACATTGTTTCCTTGGATCTTGGATGTGGTAAGATTCTCAATCCTAGTGTAATTTATTGTTCTATGATGTTTGGGTATTGAGATGTTGTGTATGGATATGATGATTGTGGCTTAGGTTGTGTATATGTGAATATTGGAGCTTGATTGAGACTTTGAATAGCTTGAAAAGGGATTTGGTGGTAATAATCTGTTCTTAGAGGTATTGAGACCTTGAGAGCTTGAGGAAAAGTGGTTTGGAAGTGCTCCAGTTGAGATTGGAAAATTGGCTAAGGTATAGTCTCGGTTTATCGTATCTAATATGTAATGTGGTAGGAAATACTTAGGCTAGAGGCCTTAAGATATGCATTAAATTGTTGATGTTATTGAATGGTTGAGATATATGATGTGGTCATATATGTGATTATGAATATTGATGCCTTGATGGGGTGATATATGAGAAAAATGCATGTTGTGATATATGCTTGATGAGTAATTGAGGTTGAATTATGGGTGACACCATGTTGATGGTGAGCATGATATTAATTATGTGTAATGATGGTTAATTAGAAATGGTATTATTGAAAATTGGGATGAGAAAGTATGTATGACATGTTTATGTGTTTGTCTCTTAGCCATTTGATTGAGAAGTGTTAAAATAGTGGGATGATATTTTGTGAATTGTGGTAAAGTGTTAATGTGTGAGTTGAGGAGGCTTGATGTTGATTTTGGTATATTTTTATTGATTTCAAAGAAAAGGGATTAAATTGGCATGTTTTGGTTGATTTTGACAAGAGTTGAAAATGGCTTGTTTTGAAAATGGCACTTTGTGGTTTTGTGTTAAAACATGGTTTTTTGGCATGCTTTGATGGGACATAACTTGGACTGCGAATTTATGTTTTGTGCCAAACTTATTTAGAAGTGAAATTGGATCCGGGATGTCCATGCCGTTCGAAGAACGGGCGAAAATCGATTTAAAATGAGAAAGTTATGTCCGTTGGAAGATTGGGGGTTGAATCTGTGAATTCTGCAGCTTTTAACTTAGAAAATTTTTAGCAGAATGACCCTCCACGCGTAGGCGCACTTGGCGCGTACTCGTCGTTCTTCAAAAAGGCACCATCCATGCGTGTGCGGAATGTGCGTGGAATGTGCGCGGGCGCGTCGATGTGCTCCACCAATTGCCCAGCCATTTTTCCGAGAGTTGTGCCAGAGTTGTGTCTGGGGCGCAAGTGCACCCACGTGTACGCGTCGTTTGGCTATTTTTCAATCCACGCGCCTGCATGAATGACGCATACGCGTCGATGAGCTTTGTGGCCATCCACGCGTGCACGTGGAGTGCGCGTACGCGTGGCCTTGTTTTCATCCCAAAGTTGACTTTTGAGTTTTAAAAGCCAAATTTCATCTTCTAAGCCTCCGATCTTACCACTTATGCCTTAAATTATTATGATATGCCTAGCAATGAGAAAATGAGCTAGGGGATGTAGTAACTTGCGAGTGAAGCAAGGGAAAAACGAATGATCAATGAGGATCAAAGATGATTATGTGAGATGCAGAGGATGGCGGTGGAAGTGCTTGTTATGTGATGAGCGGATAATTTGTACGCTTTTTGGCATTGATTTTAGTATGTTTTTAGTATGATCTAGTTAGTTTTTAGTATATTTTTATTAGTTTTTAGTTAAAATTCACTTTTCTGGACTTTACTATGAGTTTGTGTGTTTTTCTGTGATTTCAGGTATTTTCTGGCTGAAATTGAGGGACCTGAGCAAAAATCTGATTCAGAGACCAAAAAGGACTGCAGATGCTGTTGGATTCTGACCTCCCTGCACTCGAAGTGGATTTTCTGGAGCTACAGAAGCCCAATTGGCGCGATCTCAACGGCGTTGGAAAGTAGACATCCTGGGCTTTCCAGCAATATATAATAGTCCATACTTTGCTCAAGATTTGATGGCCCAAACCGGCGTTCAAAGTCACCCTCAGAATTCCCAGCGTTAAACGCCGGAACTGGCACAAGAATGGGAGTTAAACGCCCAAACTGGCATGAAAGCTGGCGTTTAACTCCAAGAGGAGTCTCTATACGAAAATGCTTCATTGCTCAGCCCAAGCACACACCAAGTGGGCCCGGAAGTAGATTTTTATGTCATTTACTCATCTCTGTAAACCCTAGGCTACTAGTTCTCTATAATTAGGACCTTTCACTATTGTATTTTCATCTTGGTTCTTCTGGTTCCCTCTCTGGGACCGAACCCAATGATCACTCTTGTTCTTATGTATTTTCAATGGTGGAGTTTCTACACACCATAGATTAAGGTGTGGAGCTCTGCTGTACCTCGAGTATTAATACAATTACTATTGTTCTTCTATTCAATTCCGTGAGATCAGAGTCTTCGTGGTATAGGCTAGAACTGATGGCGGCATTCAAGAGAATCCGGAAGGTCTAACCTTGTCTGTGGTATTCTGAGTAGGATTCAATGATTGAATGACTGTGACGTGCTTCAAACTCCTGAGGGCGGGGCGTTAGTGACAGACGCAAAAGAATCACTGGATTCTATTCCGGCCTGATTGAGAACCGACAGATGGATAGTCGTGCCGTGACAGGGTGCGTTGAACATTTCCACTGAGAGGATGGGAGGTAGCCACTGACAACGGTGAAACCCTTGCATAAGCTTGCCATGGAAAGGAGTAAGAAGGATTTGATGAAGACAGTAGGAAAGCAGAGAGACGGAAGGGACCAGCATCTTCATGCGCTTATCTGAAATTCCCACCAATGAATTACATAAGTATCTCTATCTTTATCTTTATGTTTTATTCGCATATCACCATACCCATTTGAGTTTGCCTGACTAAGATTTACAAGGTGACCATAGCTTGCTTCATACCAACAATCTCCGTGGGATCGACCCTTACTCACGTAAGGTTTATTACTTGGACGACCCAGTGCACTTGCTGGTTAGTTGTGCGAAGTTGTGTTTATGCCATGGTATTGAACACCACGTTTTTGGGGTTCATTACCGGGGATTATGAGAGTTGTGAAAAGTATTGTTCACAATTTCGCGCACCAAGTTTTTGGCGCCGTTGCCGGGGATTGTTCGAGTATTCGGCAAGCTTTTGGTCCGGTAACATCAGTGCCAAAATCCGGCAACAGCACCAAGTTTTTGGTGCCGTTGCCGGGGATTGTTCGAGTTTGGACAACTGATGGTTCATCTTGTTGCTTCGATTAGGTATTTTTTTTATTTTTTTTCAGAGTTCTTAAGAATGAATTCTAGTGTTTCAAGATGATCTGTTGAAGTCTGGCTGGCTGTGAAGCCATGTCTAATCTTATTGGACCGAGGTTTCAACTTATCATCACAAGAGCTTGTTGATTTCTATCAATCTTGCTGTTGGAGCAGTGATCTGCTAAGGCTTGGCTGGCCTTTGGCCATGTCTAGTGTTTTGGACCGAAGCTTTCTTGAAAGCTTGGCTGGCTGTGAAGCCATGTCTAATTCCTGGACCGGAGTCTTAGACTAAACATTGCATGATTCCTGGAATTCTCATTAAGAGTTTTGATACCTTTATTTTCTTTTCCACTTAATTTTCGAAAAAGCACAAAAAAAATTTACAAAATCATAAAATTCAAAAATATTTCTTGTTTGAGTCTAGTGTCTCATTTTAAGTTTGGTGTCAATTGTATGCATTCATTCATGTATCTTAAGTGATTTTCAAGTTATTCTTGATGATTTACTTGCTCTGATCTTTGAATTCTATTGACTTGAGTATTTTGTGTTTCTCATATGCATTCTCATGTTGTTAGTGTCAGTAGCATACAAACTGCTAAGTTTGGTGTCTTGCATGCATTGTTATTTGATTTTAGTTGCATTTTGATTATTCCTTATTATTAAAAAAAATCCAAAAATATTTTTAATTTGTGTCTTTTCAAGTCAATAATACAAAGAATTGAAGATTCAGAACATACAGCAGAGGAATTACACAGAAAAAGCTGGGCGTTCAAAACGCCCAGTGAAGAAGACAGACTGGCATTTAAACGCCAGCCAGGGTGCCTGGCTGGGCGTTTAACGCCCAAAAGGGTAGTGATTTGGGCGTTAAACGCCAGAATGTGCACCATTCTGGGCGTTTAACGCCAGGATGGCACAAGAGGGAAGATTTTGTTTTCAAATCAAATTTTTTTCAAGTTTTCAAAATCTTTTCAAAATCAAATCTTTTTCAAATCATATCTTTTCAATCATATGTTTTTAAAATCAATTTCTTTCCAATTTCAAAGATACTTGCTATCAATTAATGATTTGATTCAACATTTCAAGTATGTTGCCTTTTCTGTTGAGAGAGGTTTAATGTCTGAATCATATCTTTTCTTGATAGCCAAATCATTAATTTTCAAAATCAAATCTTTTAAAATATTTTTCAAATCATATCTTCTCAATCACATCTTTTTAAAGCTAATCATATCTTCTTAACCACATCTTTTTCAAAATAGTTTTCAATCAAATCTTTTTGATTTCTAATTTCAAAATCTTTTTCAAAAGTCACTTGATTTCTTTCCCACTCTTATTTTCGAAAATCAAGTAGTGTTTTTCAAAATGTTTTCAAAATCTTTCACTCAATTTTCGAAAATTACTTCCCTTCTTCTCACATCCTTCTATTTATGGACTAACACTATTCCTTAATGCAAAATTCGAACTCCATCTTCTTTGATAAGTTTGAATTTTCTACTTCTGTCTTCTATTTTTCTTTTCCTCTGACTCCTTAAGGAATCTCTATACTGTGACATAGAGGATTCCACATTTTCTTGTTCTCTTCTCTTTCATATGAGCAGGAGCAAGGACAAAAGCATTCTTGTTGAGGCTGATCCTGAACCTGAAAGGACCTTGAAGCGAAAGCTAAGAGAAGCTAAGGCACAACTCTCTGTAGAGGACCTAACAGAAATCTTCAAAGAAGAAAAACACATGGCAGCCGAAAATAGCAACAATGCCAACAATGCAAGGAAGGTGCTGGGTGACTTCACTGCACCTACTCCCGACTTCTATGGGAGAAGCATCTCTATCCCTGCCATTGGAGCAAACAACTTTGAGCTTAAGCCTCAACTAGTTTCTCTAATGCAACAGAATTGCAAGTTCCATGGACTTCCATTGGAAGATCCTCATCAGTTTTTAGCTGAATTCTTGCAAATCTGTGACACTGTCAAGACTAATGGGGTTGACCCTGAGGTCTACAGACTTATGCTATTCCCTTTTGCTGTAAGAGACAGAGCTAGGACATGGTTGGACTCACAACCTAAAGAAAGCCTGGACTCTTGGGAAAAGCTAGTCAATAACTTCTTGGCAAAGTTCTTTCCACCTCAAAAATTGAGTAAGCTTAGAGTGGAAGTCCAAACCTTCAGACAGAAGGAAGGAGAATCCCTCTATGAAGCTTGGGAAAGATACAAACAATTAATCAGAAAGTGTCCTTCTGATATGCTTTCTGAATGGAGTATCATAGGTATTTTCTATGATGGTCTCTCTGAACTATCCAAATTGTCTTTGGATAGCTCTGCTGGAGGATCTCTTCATCTGAAGAAGACGCCTACAGAAGCTCAAGAGCTGATTGAAATGGTTGCAAATAACCAATTCATGTACACTTCTGAAAGAAATCCTGTGAACAATGGGACTAGTCAGAAGAAAGGAGTTCTTGAGATTGACACTCTGAATGCCATATTGGCTCAGAACAAAATATTGACTCAACAAATCAATATGATTTCTCAAAGTCTGTCTGGAATGCAAAATGCACCAAGCAGTACTAAGGAAGCTTCATCTGAGGAAGAAGCTTATGATCCTGAGAACCCTTCAATGGAAGAGGTGAATTACATGGGAGAACCCTATGGAAACACCTATAATCCTTCATGGAGAAATCATCCAAATCTCTCATGGAAGGATCAATAGAGACCTTAACAAGGTTTCCACAATAATAATGGTGGAAGAAACAGGTTTAGCAATAGCAAGCCTTTTCCATCATCTTCTCAGCAACAGACAGAGAGTTCTAAGCAGAACACCTCTGACTTAGCAACCATGGTCTCTGATCTAATCAAAACCACTCAAAGTTTCATGACTGAAACAAGGTCCTCCATTAGAAATTTGGAGGCACAAGTGGGTCAGCTGAGCAAGAAAATTACTGAACTCCCTCCTAGTACTCTCCCAAGCAATACAGAAGAAAATCCAAAAGGAGAATGCAAGGCCATCAACATGGCCAAATTTTGGGAGGAAGGAGAGGCAGTGAACGCCACTGAGGAAGACCTCAATGGACGTCCACTGACCTCCAATGAGTTCCCCAATGAGGAACCATGGGAATCTGAGGCTCAAAATGAGACCATAGAAATTCCATTGGACTTACTTCTGCCATTCATGAGCTCTGATGAGTATTCTTCCTCTGAAGAGGATGAGTATATCACTGAAGAGCAAGTTGCTAAATACCTTGGAGCAATCATGAAGCTAAATGACAAGTTATTTGGAAATGAGACTTGGGAGGATGAACCCCCTTTGCTCACCAAAGAACTGGATGACTTGTCTAGGCAGAAATTACCTCAAAAGAGACAGGATCCTGGGAAGTTTTCAATACCTTGTACCATAGGCACCATGACCTTCAAGAAGGCCTTGTGTGACTTAGGGTCAAGTGTGAACCTCATGCCTCTCTCTGTAATGGAGAAGCTAGGGATCTTTGAGGTGCAAGCTGCAAAAATCTCATTAGAGATGGCAGACAACTCAAGAAAACAAGCTTATGGACTTGTAGAGGATGTTCTGGTAAAAGTTGAAGACCATTACATCCCTGCTGATTTCATAGTCCTAGAGACTGGGAAGTGCATGGATGAATCCATCATCCTTGGCAGACCCTTCCTAGCCACAGCAAGGGCTGTGATTGATGTTGATAGAGGAGAGTTGATCATTCAAGTGAATGAAGAATCCTTGGTGTTTAAGGCCCAAGGATATCCCTCTGTCACCATGGAGAGGAAGCATGAAGAGCTTCTCTCAAAACAGAGCCAAACAGAGCCCCCACAGTCAAACTCTAAGTTTGGTGTTGGGAGGCCACAACCAAACTCTAAGTTTGGTGTTGAACCCCCACATTCAAACTCTAAGTTTGGTGTTGGGAGGTTCCAACATTGCTCTGAGCATTTCAGAGGCTCCATGAGAGCCCTCTGTCAAGCTACTGACATTAAAGAAGCGCTTGTTGAGAGGCAACCCAATGTTATATTTTATCTATTTTCTTTTGTTATTTTATGTTTTTTGTAGGTTGATGATCATGAGAAGTCACAAAATCAATGAAAAAAGCAAAAACAGAATGAAAAATAGAAAGAAAAACAGCACACCCTGGAGGAGAGCATGCTGGCGTTTAAACGCCAGTGAGGCTAGCTGTTGGGCGTTTAACGCCCAGTCTGGCACCATTCTGGACGTTTAACGCCAGAAAGGGGCACCAGACTGGCGTTAAACGCCAGAAAAGGGCAAGAAGCTGGCGTTAAACGCCAGAAATGGCTAAAAACGCATTTTTGCATGCCATTTGGTGCAGGGATGACTTTTCCTTGACACCTCAGTATCTGTGGACCCCACAGGATCCCCACCTACCCCACCACTCTCTCTCTTCTTCACCCATTCACCAATCACCTCAACACCTCTTCCCCAAAAACCCTTCACCTATCAAATCCCATCTTTCTCTTCACCACTCACATCCATCCTTCATAAAACCCCACCTACCTCACCATTCAAATTCAAACCACTTTCCCACCCAAACCCACCCTCACTTGACCGAACCTTACCCTTCCCCCCTCCTATATAAACCCTCATTCACTCCTTCATTTTCACACAACCTAAACACCACTTCTCCCCCCTTTGGCCGAACACAAAGCCATTCCCTTCTTCCTCATTCCTTCTTCTTCTAATCTCTTCTTTCTTCTTTTGCTCGAGGACGAGCAAACATTTTAAGTTTGGTGTGGTAAAAGCATTGCTTTTTGTTTTTCCATAACCATTTATGGCATCCAAGGCCGGAGAAACCTCTAGAAAGAGGAAAGGGAAGGCAAAAGCTTCCACCTCCGAGTCATGGGAGATGGAAAGATTCATCTCAAGGGTGCATCAAGACCACTTCTATGAAGTTGTGGCCTTGAAGAAGGTGATCCCCGAGGTCCCTTTTTCACTCAAAAAGAGTGAATATCCGGAGATCCGACATGAGATCCGAAGAAGAGGTTGGGAAGTTCTTACCAACCCCATTCAACAAGTCGGAATCTTAATGGTTCAAGAGTTCTATGCCAATGCATGGATCACCAAGAACCATGATCAAAGTGTGAACCCGGACCCAAAGAATTGGCTTACTATGGTTCGGGGGAAATACTTGGATTTTAGTCCGGAAAATGTGAGGTTGGCATTCAACTTGCCCATGATGCAAGGAGATGAACATCCTTACACTAGAAGGGTCAACTTTGATCAAAGGTTGGACCAAGTCCTCACAGTCATATGTGAAGAGGGCGCCCAATGGAAGAGAGATTCAAGAGGGAAGCCGGTTCAATTGAGAAGGCATGACCTCAAACCCGTGGCTAGGGGATGGTTGGAGTTTATACAACGCTCAATCATTCCCACTAGCAACCGGTCCGAAGTTACTATAGACCGGGCTATCATGATCCATAGCATCATGATTGGAGAAGAAATAGAAGTTCATGAGGTTATATCCCAAGAACTGTATAAGGTGGCGGATAAGTCTTCTACCTTGGCAAGGTTAGCCTTTCCTCATCTCATTTGTCACCTCTGTTATTCAGTTGGAGTTGACATAGAGGGAGACATTCCCATTGATGAGGACAAGCCCATCACTAAGAAGAGGATGGAGCACACAAGAGACCCCACTCATCATGAGATCCCTGAGATTCCTCAAGGGATGCACTCTCCTCCACAAAACTATTGGGAGCAACTAAACACCTCCCTAGGAGAATTGAGTTCCAACATGGGACAACTAAAGGTGGAGCACCAAGAACACTCCGTCCTCCTCCATGAAATTAGAGAAGATCAAAGAATCATGAGAGAGGAGCAACAAAGACAAGGAAGAGACATTGAGGAGCTCAAGCACTCCATAGGATCTTCAAGAAGAAGAACAAGCCGCCATCACTAAGGTGGACCCGTTCTTTAATCTCCTTGTTCTTTATTTTCTGTTTTTCGAAAATTATGCTTATGTTTATCTATGTTTGTGTCTTGTGATCATTAGTGTCTTAGTGTCTATGCCTTAAAGTTATGAATGTCCTATGAATCCATCACCTTTCTTGAATAAAAAATGTTCTTAATTGAAAAAGAAAAGAATTGCATGAATTTTGAATTTTATAACAGTTTAATTATTTTGATGTGGTGGCAATACTTTTGTCTTCTGAATGTATGCTTAAACAGTGCATATGTCTTTTGAATTTGTGGTTCATGAATGTTGGCTCTTGAAAGAATAATGAAAAAGGAGACATGTTACTGAGGATCTGAAAAATCATAAAAATGATTCTTGAAGCAAGAAAAAGCAGTGAATACAAAAAAAGAGAGAAAAAAAAGAAGGAGAAAATTTTCGAAAAAAAAAGAGAAAGAAAGAAAAAGAAAAAAAATAAAGTTGTGATCCAAGGCAAAAAGAGTGTGCTTAAGAACCCTGGACACCTCTAATTGGGGACTCTAGCAAAGCTGAGTCACAATCTGAAAAGGTTCACCCAATTATGTGTCTGTGGCATGTATGTATCCGGTGGTAATACTGGAAGACAGAGTGCTTTGGGCCACAGCCAAGACTCAATAAATAGCTATGTTCAAGAATCATCATACTTAACTAGGAGAATCAATAACACTATCTGGATTCTGAGTTCCTAAAGAAGCCAACCATTCTGAATTTCAAAGGATAGAGTGAGATGCCAAAACTGTTCAGAGGCAAAAAGCTAAAAGCCCCGCTCATCTAATTAATACTTATCTTCATAGATGTTTTTGGAATTCATTGCATATTCTCCTCTTTTTTTTTATCTTATTTGATTTTCAGTTGCTTGAGGACAAGCAACAATTTAAGTTTGGTGTTGTGATGAGCGGATAATTTGTACGCTTTTTGGCATTGCTTTTAGTATGTTTTTAGTATGATCTAGTTAGTTTTTAGTATATTTTTATTAGTTTTTAGTTAAAATTCACTTTTCTGGACTTTACTATGAGTTTGTGTATTTTTCTGTGATTTCAGGTATTTTTTGGCTGAAATTGAGGGACCTGAGCAAAAATCTGATTCAGAGACCAAAAAGGACTGCAGATGCTGTTGGATTCTGACCTCCCTGCACTCGAAGTGGATTTTCTGGAGCTACAGAAGCCCAATTGGCGCGCTCTCAACGGCGTTGGAAAGTAGCATCCTGGGCTTTCCAGCAATATATGATAGTCCATACTTTGCCTAAGATTTGATGGCCCAAACCGGCATTCAAAGTCACCCTCAGAATTCCCAGCGTTAAACGCCGGAACTGGCACAAGAATGGGAGTTAAACGCCCAAACTGGCATGAAAGCTGGCGTTTAACTCCAAGAGGAGTCTCTACACGAAAATGCTTCATTGCTCAGCCCAAGCACACACCAAGTGGGCCCGAAAGTGGATTTTTATGTCATTTACTCATCTCTGTAAACCCTAGGCTACTAGTTCTCTATAATTAGGACCTTTCACTATTGTATTTTCATCTTGGTTCTTCTGGTTCCCTCTCTGGGACCGAAGCCAATGATCACTCTTGTTCTTATGTATTTTTAACGGTGGAGTTTCTACACACCACAGATTAAGGTGTGGAGCTCTGCTGTACCTCGAGTATTAATGCAATTACTATTGTTCTTCTATTCAATTCCGTGAGATCAGAGTCTTCGTGGTATAGGCTAGAACTGATGGCGGCATTCAAGAGAATCCAGAAGGTCTAACCTTGTCTGTGGTATTCTGAGTAGGATTCAATGATTGAATGACTGTGACGTGCTTCAAACTCCTGAGGGCGGGGCGTTAGTGACAGACGCAAAAGAATCACTGGATTCTATTCCGGCCTGATTGAGAACTGACAGATGGATAGCCGTGCCGTGACAGGGTGCGTTGAACATTTCCACTGAGAGGATGGGAGGTAGCCACTGACAACGGTGAAACCCTTGCATAAGCTTTCCATGGAAAGGAGTAAGAAGGATTGGATGAAGACAGTAGGAAAGCAGAGAGACGGAAGGGACCAGCATCTTCATGCGCTTATCTGAAATTCCCACCATTGAATTACATAAGTATCTCTATCTTTATCTTTATGTTTTATTCGCATATCACCATACCCATTTGAGTTTGCCTGACTAAGATTTACAAGGTGACCATAGCTTGCTTCATACCAACAATCTCCGTGGGATCGACCCTTACTCGCGTAAGGTTTATTACTTGGACGACCCAGTGCACTTGCTGGTTAGTTGTGCGAAGTTGTGTTTATGCCATGGTATTGAACACCACGTTTTTGGGGTTCATTACCGGGGATTATGAGAGTTGTGAAAAGTATTGTTCATAATTTCGCGCACCATTATGCCATGGGCCGAAGGGCCATAATTGTTAATGAATTGGCTGGTTATGGATTTAACCGTGAGTCGGATGGCTGGATTATTACCGTGTTACGGTGGAGCCATAATTATGGCTAAGTATAAATACATATATGCTGTTGAATGAATTGTGAATATTCGCACTTCCACTATCGGAGATAAGAGTTTTCCTGGGAGGAAGCAGTGGCTAGCCACCACGTGCTCCAGGTTGAGACTCGAAGCTCTTTTGACCCTATGTCGTCAGGGTGGCCGGGCACTGTTAAAGTCCCGGATGAGCTCACCCCCATAAATATTCACCAGCGAGAGTGATGGATATGGATCATGATTATGATCAAGTTTATATTGAGTATAACTCGAGTTGGGGAGACACGACAGAGGGACAGTCCAATGGTTAGCTACCAGGACTTGTTGGGTTGGCTCTATAATCGACAGATGATATCATCAGCCATTAGGGACAGGCATTCATCATATGCATACTATGTGAATTATTTGAGATTGCTTATTTGACTGTATATTACTTGCTAATTGTCTAAATGCCTTATCTGTTCCTATTTGTATATTTCTTGTTTGAAATAACTGTGTTTGCTATATTATTTTCCTGCTGGTGGTTGGGAAGTCTGAAGAAATTGGAAAGGGAAGTATTAGCTAGACCGAAGAATCTTTAGTCAGTTGCCACTTATGGTTTAGCTTGTTTATAAGCTTTGATTTTATCTGGAGGAAGTTCTAGGATTGCCTTTGGCTTTCCTCTATTATTACATGTTATATATGTGGGAACTGTTACAATGCTGGGAACCACCGGTTCTCACCCATGTAGATTTTGTGGTTTTCAGATGCAGGATGTGAGGTTTCTCGCTGAGGCATGCTGGAGACTTCTGGATCAGCGAAGATTCTTTGTTCTCGGGACTCTGTTCTGGTTTATATGTCTTGCTTAGATACTTCTTTCTCCACTAAATAATATAAACTGTGATGACTCCTCTTATAGGAGATTTTGGAGAATAGGTTCTCTGTTTTTATGTCCCTTTAGGTTTCTTTTGGGGTTTTCTTATTTTATTATATGTATATATTGCTATGCTCGGACCGGTCATCTTCGCAACCGAATTTTGAGTTTTGATATTTCCATTTTTGACACTCTTTTGTATATATATATATATATAATCTTGCGTTGGTTTATCCTTGTTCGTTACGTTATCGATCGGAGTGTTGCGCTTTCGAGTTACGAATTTTGTTTTACCCCCTTTTCTTGAAAAGGCTCCTAGTTATAATCATTTTTCACAATAATATTCGTACTAAATTTTTATTTTAGAGATCGTAATACTTTGTCATATCTGAATGATGACTTAAGCATAAGACTCTGTATGGTAGGGTGTTACAAAAGAAAGATCGAAAGGTTTGAATTGGAGGTAGGAACTAGGATTATTAATGGATGAATTTATGTATGTATAAATTAGGATAAATCAATAATTTCATATTCGCGTGGATTTAGCGGGTCCCATGTTGTCAATACCTATGTTTTTGTCCCTGACTATTTCACTTGGGCAGGTCCCACCCATAGAGATTTTTTGTATTCCTATATTTAGTCCCAAATTACGAGTAATTTCTGTGAGTATCTATTTTGGCTGGTTTTTTTATTATTCTAATTTCTAACATTTGTTGGCTTGTAATGTGGAGCTATTCCAGCCACTCAATAAATTCCTAGATAACTAAAATTTATGTTATATCATTTTCATAAAATCATCTATATCTTTGTTAAAATAATATTAATCAAAGATAAATAATAAAACACTAAATGAAGCACATTTTTATATATATATAATAATGATTAATATCACATATTATAACTACTTATAAAATCATATTAAAAAATATCAGAAAGTCTAGACAACTTTAGGAAAGAATTAAAAATATTAAAAAATTACATATTGATTCGTAAGATTTTGTTTTTAAAAAATTTTTCATGGTTTATGATTATACTTTTTTCGTATCGATGATATTAGTTGTAAAATCTGATAAATTAGTTAATAATTAATTAATAAATTAATTATTAATTTAGAAAATTATAAATAAAATTTTATAGTTTAATGTGATAGGGTTAATTAAAATAAGAATTTTAATACTAATTTTAAAGAATTTGACCCAAAATTAAACCAAACGAACCGAACCGAACGAACTGAATCTGTGTTGAGTCCAAGGCCCAACCCACTCACCAAACAAAAGGAGTTTAGCTTCTCCCTCTCTCCTCATGCCTACTGAAACGCTGAATGTTCAGCAAGGAAAGGAAGAACACCTTCCCACAAACACAAATTGTAACTTGATAATCAAATTCACATAACTTTTGATCCGGAGCTCCGATGGCCACATAATTTATGGCCATGCGACCACAATGGCGAGCTCTACAAAGCTTATTCAATGATTAGGTAAGAAAATCACTTCTATATTCTAATTTTCTCTCTCCTAAATTTGAAAATTAATGAGCAATTATGTTAAAATTATTTGATTTTAGTGTTTAGATTTGAATTAGTTTGTGGGTTTTATTGGGTGTGGCTCACTTGAGCTGTGGGCAAGGTAACATAGTGAATTATTTGAGTATATGTGATTAGGTATTGAGTTTATATGTATGGATGCAATGATGTGTATTAGAAAATATATATGTAAGTGGTTTGAGGCTTAATTGATGGTCTTGGAAGCTTGGAGTGGAATTTGTACTGAAAAATCTGTTTGGGAGGTGTGTGGCCTTGAATGTAACACCCTAATATTCAAATCCTTATGCTCGAGTCATAAGTCAATGATACTACGGTGGTATGACTCTCAGGTGGATTTTTAATATATAAATATAGGTAATTTCGGAAAGAGTATTAATCGAGAAGCCTGAAAAGAGTATAAATAAAATTGCGAAGACGTATCACTCACATTTTGACAACAAAAAGATAAACCGTGAAGCCGAAAGTGATATATGGACAAGGCATAAAGGAGATTAAGAGATAGATAACAGATAGATATTTATAACATAAGTAAATAGCCACTAGACGCGACCCGCGAAGTTTAGGCCGGCTAAGGTACAGCATGAAAGTAGTTGACAACAGTATATCCTAATCTCTCCCAAAGGAAACATGAGAGCCTCTATAGGCAAGTTCAAAAGAGCTCAATACATAATATAATCTTTTCAAAACAAAGGTGGAGAGATTCTAAGCAAAACACGAAGTAGAGAAAATAAGGATCTTCGCCGTCTCTCAGACGACCCACAACTCACTTCTGAGCATCTGGACCTGTATCTGAAAAACAAGAGATATATACGGAATGAGAACCCCGGGCCCATGGGTTTCTAGTACGGTAAAAGTGTCAAATAAATACAATGCACTGCAATAAAAACTCACTAAGCATCCTAAACTTCTTCACCAATTATCCATCCTAGGTTCTCGCTAATCCATGAATAGGCAACTGTCATAAGGGAGTGCTAAATCTAATTCATGTTTCACATGTTTCCCAACTCGCTGACTCTTCCACGAATCAGACTCAGAATCATAAGCAAAACCATCACCAGTTGTTCTACCTCAACAATTCTATATCAATACATCATACCCTCACCTGGAGCTAGTGAAACTACATCACTGCATCTACCCAGGGAGCTCAAATTATCTCATTCAATGATCGTCATCATCATGCAATCGCATCATCAATTCATCTCATCAAGAACAATCCTCAACATCTACCGACACCAGCATGAGGGGCCTCTCAGTTGTACAAACACAAGCAATACAGGCAAGCAATACACAAATAAGGTACAAGTAGAACAAGTAGCACATAATCAGGTAACATAGCATATATGATGTAGAAATCCAAAATAAATAGGCAAACCCAAACAATTCAAACATATGCAAATGATGTATGCCTGCCCTATTTCTGATGATATCATCTATCGGTTATATAGCCAACCCGACATGTCCTGGTAGATAACCATTGGACAGAAACACCCCTTGCGGAGCAAGTAGGTTTGAGCTACAACTCCTTTGCTACTACCCGCTCAACCCAGAGCCAGTGAAATAACCACTACTGCGGCTACTACCCAGGCGAGTGTTTAAAAGCTCAACCTGGAGCAAGTGGATTCACCACTACTGCCACTACTACCCAGGCATCACAATCTCTGACCTGGAGCAAGTGGGACGAACCACAACCCTTGCTACTGCCCAGGATCTCAAAACATACATTCGTTCAGTTTAAAATCAATCATCATTGTTATCAAATCTCAAACATTAACCTGGAGCAAGCGGGATGAACCACCACCTTTACTACTACCCAGGTATCACAAATACACATTTATTCAAAACTCCATAATTAAACTCATTTATCATAAACATCCTTTCCCGTTTCATACCCAGAGCAAGTGGACAACGCCACTGCCTACTACCTGGGGTCACATATCACATTTCAAAATTTTTCATTATCATCCATGTAACACATTCATTCATTAATCATATATGCATTTATACTCAGCCATAATCAATAATGGCTTTGCCGTAACCCGGTAATAACTCAGCCATCCGGCTCATGTTTTAATCAAGAACTAGCCATTTATCAATAAATATAACCCTTCGGCTCATGGCATACACGGTACTTCCACCGTCATCCTCTATATCTCATATAATCATCTTTGATCATCATTGATCATAACTTTTTCCCTTGCTTCATTTGCACGTTACCACGTCCCCTAGCTCCTTTCTCATTGCTAGGCATATCATAATGATTTAATACATAAGGGGTGAGATTGGAGGCTTAGAAGTATGAGATTTGGCTTTTAAAACTCAAAAATCAACTTTGGCATGAAAACAGGACCACGCGTACGCGTCCTCCACGCGCACGCGTGGATGACCACAATGTTCATTGACGCGTATGCATCGCCCACGCGTACGCGTGGATGGAAAAACAGCAAAGGGACGTGCCCGCGTCAGCCACGCATACGCGTGGGTGCGTTTGTGCCCCACGCACAAAACTGGCACAACTCCGGCACAACTCTCGGGAAAAATGGCTCGGCATTGGGTGCAGCGCATCGACGCGCACGTGCACACCACGCACACGCGTGGACGGTGCCTTCTCGAAGAACGACGCATACGTGCCAAGTGCGCCTACGCGTGGAGGGTCATTCTGCTAAAAAATTTCTAAGTTAAAAGCTGCAGAATTCACAAATTCAACCCCCAATCTTTCGACGGACATAACTTTCTCATTTTAAATCGTGTCCTGTCCGTTCTTCAAATGGCATGGACATCCCGGATCCAATTTTATTTCTAAATGAGTTTGGCACAAAACGGGGATCCGGAGTCTAAGTTATGTTCCATCAAAGTATGCCCAAAAACTATATTTTCATACAAAACCACAAAGTGCCATTTACAAAACAAGCCATTTTCAACCCTTTTCAGAATCAACCAAAACATGCCAATTTTGACCCTTTTCAAAATCAATCAAAATATACCAAAATCAACTCAAGCCTCCTCAACTCATGCATTAACACCTTACCACAATTTACAAAATCGCCATATAACCATTTTTACCCATTTCAAACAAATGGCTAAATTACAAACACATTAACATGTCATACATCCTTTCTCATCCCAATTTCCAACAATACTATTTCCAATCAATCATCATTATACATAATCAATACATACTCACTATCACATGGTTTCACCCACAAATCAACCTTAATCATTCCTCAAGCATATATCACAACATACATATCTCTCATGCATCATCATACCATCAAGGCATCAATAATCATAATCACATATATGACCACATAATATATCTCAACCAAAACCAATATACCTTATCTATATAATTTTACCCAAAGTTACCAAATTCCACACTTCAATTCCTCAAACCTTATTATTCAATAACCAACCCAATCATTCATATATTCATTATCTGAGATTCATCCAATCACTTGTGTCATCATACAATGCACACATCAACTTACCTTCTTTACATCTTTCCGGCCTCCGGCCCAAGATTCACGGCCTCCTGTCCAATTTCACAATTTAAATACATAAACCACAAATCAATACTCATTACCCAATACATCAAATTCTCAATACACCAAGTATACAAGGCCACACAATTCTCAACCCAATCATTAGTTCACATTACATACCAACTATGCATATTAGCACCAACCATTTACACAATCCAAATTTAATCCTAGGGGCATCTAGCCTAGGAATTCTCATCACACCACACGGTACTTAAATAAAACTTAAACCGTACCTCTTGTAGCCAAACCAATTGAGCCTCTTCTATGGAAGTCTCTACCAACCCTTAGCTCCAAGCCTCACCAAGGTCCACAAGCAACACCAACCCTCCAATTGTGCATCAAAATCACCAAATACACTAACATAACCAATTTCACATACATACATCAACCTAGGGCTCATAAAAATGACAAATCACAAGGGTTTGAGAACTTCTTACCTCAGCCCATATGAAGTAGGGATAGAACCCGCTTAGAATCCATGTTGGAGTATCCCTAAACACCCAAAATCACAAGATTTCAACACTAACTACCCAAAAACGTGTAACAGTAGGGAATTTCAAAAACTGAGCAGAGATAAATAGAATAATCACCACAAAAGTTAGATAAAATTGTAGAGGATGAGAAGAGCGACGTGCGGCCGCAAACAGCTCGTCAATCGGAGCTCCGTAGCTCAAGTTATGGTGGTTTGAAGATCAAAGAGAGTGAGGTTTTCTCTCTTCTCTTCTCTCTTCTCAATTCAGCGCCCAACAGCCCTTCTTTAGGGTAAAATGAGCTGAAATGCTCATAACTAATATTTATATATATTGGGTCTTGGGCCCACTTAGGCCCGGTTCACTTATTTTTGTCCGTTAGCCCAATTTTGGGCCAAAACCTTTAAGATTAGCGCTCTAAATCGCACTTTAAATATTTTTACCTCCCCTAATTATTATTCCTCATTCATTAATCTTATTTACTCATAATCAATTTTCTCATCTGCAGTACCAGACAGATCTCAGTCGGTACTGCCGGTCAAAATTCTACTGTGCGTTTTTACGCAGAAAACTATGTTTTCCGACTCGAAAAAATTCACTGAATCCAAATATCATATTTAAATCATAAAATTCCAATTGCCAAATCTTCCAACCATATTCGCTTCTATTTAACTTATTATTTAATTAATTTCGGTTAGACCGGGTATTACACTGAAAGTTTGAGAAAAAAGTGACCTAGAAGTGTTCCGAGTTTATGGAAAAATCGGCCAACGTATGATTTCGGTTTCTCGTATCTAAAATATAATGTGGTGAGAAAACTTAGGCTAGTGACCTTAGGATAGGAATTGAATTATGATGTTTTTTTAATTGCTTGAGATGGATTATTATGTATGTGGTTATAGGTTGAGATGGATTATTATGTTTTTGATAGCTTGGGGGTTGTGATTGATGTTCTTGTTAATGTTATGTGTAATTTGTATGGGATATTAATTGTTATGCACAATGGTTAATGAATTTGAATATTGTTGAACTTGAATTATTGAGTTGAGATTATTGAAAGAGGGGAATTGGTAAGTTTTGGAATGGTTTGGAATTGGTAGGTTTTGAAAATAGAGGTTTTGTAAAGTTTTATGGTAACCATGATTTTGACTAACTTTGGCAAAGCATAACTTAATTTCTGGACCTCCAATTTGTATCAAACTTTTTTAGAAAGAAAATTTGGTCCGAGATGTCTACGCCATTCAAAAAACGGAGAAAAAATATTTCAAAACAAGAAAGTTATGCAAAATCAAAGTTTGGTATGCAAAACAGAAATTTTTGACTTAGCACCTTTTTGCTTCTGCTACTAAGCCCGCGTACACGGACCCTCCCTATACACGGATGGTGGTCTCTACCTAGTGCCTCCGCGTACACAGCTGAGTGGCGCGTACGCAGGATGGGCAAATTTTTCAATGATGTGTACACGGGCATAGAGATGCGGACGCAGACCCCTATTTTTAGCCGTGTGCTTACACACATCCCCTGTTTTTCGGAAATATAAATTTTTGTGTTTTTAAACCAATCCTCTAGTTCTCAAAACCTTTCCAGTTCTTGTTTAAAGCCTGGTAGGTCGATCTTTGGGTAGTGAAGTATGATTTTAGGCCGTGAAAAAGATAACTCGTTGGCCAAAAATCAACTTTTCACAAAATTTTCACAAGATTTCTAAACCTTAATTTTCACAACACTTCAATTTCCATCCCTTTTTAATCTTACAAAACCACATCAACTCAAGCTCAAACATGACCCAATATACCAATTTTCTATACAATCATTCATTCTCAACAACAATATGATCCATACCAACAATGTACCTATACATATGTATATACCTCATCCACACCATCAACTTTTTCATACCAATCTGACAACCACTCAACCAATCCACATTCAATTCTACTCAATATACTACAAAATACATCACAATCAATATCATTATCATAACATCATGATTATCATTGTTCAACACACACTCAAGGTTAGTTCTCATCATTCTCATCTTTCAACCCCAATCATTAAAATCATGCAACACAAATCATGAATACCATCATTCTTCACCCAAGTTCATGATACTCAATATTTACTTTAAGGTTACTAACCACTAATCATACATACATGTTTCAACCTATCTTATGGTTATCTAACCTATGTTTTCACAAGACATTATAGTTTAGTTACGAGAAACTGAAACCATACCTTGACCGAATCCTCCCTAAGCTCAAAATCACTAAAATTCAAGCTTCAAGGTTCTCAATCAACTCTAATGATTTCAGCCACCAAGGATTGTTCCAAGAGCTCCAATTTACCAATTCAACCTCCAATTTAACATAAATTCAATCTAATTCATGTAATTTACTAAATTAGTACTAGGGTACACAAAATTGGGTAAACCACAAGGATTTAGAGTTTCCTTACCTTACCCATTGATGATTGGAGTATAAGCCAACAATTATCTAATGTTAGATTGAACCTAAACTACCAAAATAATCAAAATTACTCAAAACCTAAACCATTTTCGTGGAGAAAGAGGGCACAGAAAACTGGGCACAAATTATAGAAATACTTACCACTTTATTTAGATAGAATTGAAGAGGATTCCGAGTTGAACATGTGACCGCAAACGGCTCGTCAATCGGAGTTTCGGATCAAAAGTTATGGAAGATAGAATATTTGAGTGGCAAGGGTTTTATGTTTGCTTCCCTTCCCTTTCTTCTCTGCGGACAGAAGCTTGAATGATGAAGAAAGCTTGATTTCAAGCTTATGTACATGGGGTTAGGTTGGTGGGATTGGGCCCACTTGGGTCCGGTTCTATCGGTTCGACTCGTTCGGCCTATTTTTGGAGCAAATTCTTTGAAATTAGTGTCATAATTCTTATTTTAATTAGCTCTACCTCATTAAACTATAAAATTAAATTTTCTAATTATTCTGATTAATAATTAATTTATTAGATAATTATTTACTAATTTTGCGGGTTTTACAGTTATCGTTCGTATTTCTGCATTATGCAAGTTGAGCTTTTATTCTTTCATCATGCTTCTAGTATTACTATTTTTTTCTATATATATAATATTATATGAGCCTTAGAAATGTCATGACACTTTGTTATCCTTGGCTTTACGGCACGAGATAAAGTTTAGGGTAACGGGGTGTTACATTTAGTGGTATCAGAGCGGTTCGTCCTCGTGAGCCTGAGGGATGGACCTATTGTGCTTCGTTGCACACTCTGGGTCATTTTCTTTCATGCTATTTAGGTTATCTGCTTGATATGTATAGCATGCTCGTTGTGAGTGCCTTTGGGGATAATTGAAGCACTGAGCTTGAGATATTGAGACTGATCACCTTGATATCGATTGTTTCGTGTGGAAAGGAAACCAGAATGGAAACTCAGGAACGAGGTCGATCACGTTACCAGAGAGATAGTGAGGATGATTAACCTAGCCTATGCGTTATGAGTTCGACATGTTATGGAAAACCAATTCATGGAGTTGCGGCATATCAGTTGATGGGTGAGGTCCAGCACGGGTGGCAGGGGAAGTATCGACTGATGCTTTTGCGGTTTGTAATTATGATTTTTCAATTTCTAGCCGATATTACCTTGAGCCTTGTTGAAAAAATTTTAAAACTTAGAATGATTTTGAAATTTGGTTTGGAACTCTTGGTTTAAATGATATGGTTTAAAAGAAAAGTGAGTTCTATTTTATAATTTTGTTAATTTGTAAATTCGGTTTGAAACTTAAGCCACAATTTAAGGATTTTAATGAATTTAAGGAAATCATGATTTCAAGTAATTAATTTAAGAATAAATTATTTTTGAGTATTTTGAAAAAGCCTTAGCAATGGACTCGTTTAGATTGAACTTGTTCTGAAAGTTTTGAAAAGTGTTACAAAATCGGTATTTGGTTTAAAGAACATTTTTTTGGATTCTTAATGACGATAATCAGAGTGACACGGCGGAAGGCGAGAGAGAACATCGACACGGTAGGATGACGGTGGACGAGATGCATTGACGACTTGTTTGGGTTGACAACGTTGATAGTAGAACGCTTCGTGGAGGATATATCACGCAATTTGAATTTTGGGGATAAAATTCCTAATTAGAAGGGGAAGATGTAAGAACCGAAGTTTTCACGTAAAACTGCTTTAATAAAATGATAATTTTTAACTGCCTGGAATAGGTTTGAAAATATAGAAATAATATTTTAAAAATAAAAAGGTGAAATTTGAATTCAGTAAATTTTTCTGAGTGGAAAAATGTATCTTTGCGGAAAAATTTCTGTAAAAATGTGTACCGGAGTTTAAGCCGGCAGTACCGGCTCTAGTCTGTCCAATACGGCGTATTTTAGAAAGTAAGATTTTGAAAGATTGAATTTATTGTCTTGAAAAGACAAAAATAATTTATAATTAAAAATCGGCCCAAGGTCCAACATATATACGTGTGTTTAATGAGCTTTCAGCTCATTTTATACATAGAGAGTGAGAGAGGGACGGTGATGGAAAAGAGAGGAGATGAGGGTTTGGTTATTATTCACTATCACCTTGTTTTGCTTATAACTTGAGCTACGAAGCTCCGATTGACGAGCCGTTTGCGACCACGTGAAGCTCTCACCGAGTCCATCATTTCTAACTAAGTTTTGTTGGTAAAAAATATTGGATGTGAGCATGCTTGTATTTTCTCTCTGGTTGTAAGGGTGACAGGGCACAAGTACCCTCTAATGGTGACATGGAACAAATACCCTCTAATGGTGACAAGGCACAGATACCTTCTAATGGTATTAAGGCACAACAGAGAGATTGTATCCGGGTTAGCTACCAGACACATCGGGTTTACTTGATAACCGACAGATGAGACTCATCAGCCATAGGACAAGCATGCATCATATGCATCTATGTGTTTGTTTGGTATGCTTTGTTTGGATTGCCTAACTGCTTGCATAAACTATTTGCTACCTGATTATCTGCTGTATTTTAATCTTAATTGTGATTTCCTTGCATGTAATAATTGTGTTTGAATTAATGATTTCAATGGAGGCTGGGAGGTTCAGAGGGGTTGAAAAGAGAAGTTTTAGATAGAACAAAGACCCTTAGCTAGTGGCCTGTTTTGTTTTTATGGTTTAGTTATGTTATAAGGTTTAATTAATATGTCGAAAGTTCTAGGATTGCCTTCGGCTTTCCTGGGACATTATATGTTAGGTATGTGGGCATTGTTACCATGATGAGAATATCTGGTTCTCACCCCATACATATTTTGTGGTTTTTAGATGCAAGACATGAGGCACTTCGCTGAGGCATGTTGGAAGCTTCTGATAGCGAAGATCTTTGCTCTTTTGGGGTTTTACTTTTGGATATATGTATATATGTAGATACTCATTATCTCCACTACTGATATATATAATGTATTAACTTCCTCTTAGAGGCTATTTTGGAGAGACATGTTCTATAAACCTAGTATTTTGGTGTCTTTTGGGTTCTCTTATATATATATATATATACACATTTATGTGCTCTGGCTAGTGTATCTTCGCAAATCGAGTCTTGAACTTTGTTATCTATATCTTAGAACTCTTTAGTATATAACCATGTTACTCTTACCTTGCTTCGCTTATGCTATCGTTTCGAGAGTGTTGCATTTTTTGATTTAACGATTTTGCTTTACTCTTTTCTTCAAAGGCTCCTAGTTATAAATCTTTGTCAAACTATATTACACATATATAAATTCTACTTTTAGAGGTCGTAATACCTCACCACCTCTGTCTTATGACTTAAGCATAAGATTCTGTGTGGTAAGGTGTTACATTATGGTATCAGAGTAGTTCGTTCCTATAGAGCCTAAGGGACGGACCGATTATGCTTCTGTGCATTCTCTGTGTGTGTCTATGTGCTATTATGATATCTAAATGATATATGTGGCATAAATGTTCATGAGCAAGCATTTAGGACTCAAGACACTAGACTTGCAATATTGAGATTGATCAACTTGATATCATCTGTTTGGTGTGTATAAGAATTAGATGTCGACTCACAAACATGGTCGTGGATGAAGGAGAGGTAGATTAGGCAATGTAAACTCTGAACCAACAGGGAACCACCCTGTAGACTTTATGGCTGCCTTGGGAAACATGGCTACGGCTATGTAGGCGACAGTCGAAGCACTGGAAAACCAGATGAATAACAGGAACAATAGGAATAATGAAGAAGAGGGGCCAATGACTCTCGCCTCCTTTCTGAAAGTGAACCCCCAGACCTTCAGGGGGATTTCAAACCCCACTGAAGCAAATAACTAGATTTAGGCTACGGAACGGGCGCTGCAGGCTTAGCAGAAAGGTGAGGCCCAGTACTGGTGACAGGAAACACGACATATCCTGCAACCAGATAGGGGTGTTTGCGGTGCGGTTTGGTTCAGTTTTTGAGAGAAATGTCATCCGATCCGATTGTCTAATTAAACTGTGGTTCGGTTTGGTTTGGTTTTTTATCGAAGCCATCCGAACCAAACCAAACCAATTAAAATCGGTTTGGTTTGGTGCGGTTTGTTCATTTTTTTCAATCAATTCAAAAAAATACTACAATAATATTATAAATTACCAAAGCTGTAAGAACAAATTAGAAAGAATAGAACCAAACTAATTCATTGAATGGCATTACTGTAACAATACAAATACACAATCCACATCATTGACGAAACTTAACTTTCTTTTCAAGTTAATCATTCTCTAAGTACATAAATTCTTTTCTGGAGTCCTACTCTTTGTCTGCACAAAGATGTGGTACACAAGTATCCATATTTGCTCAACACACTTTCTATTTTTGAATTATTGCTAATAAAACTTTAAACAGATGCCATATTTAACATAGTACCTATAGAGTAAAAATCTTTGGAGTCGGCTATTGGACATTTTTAATGCTCTGGCACAACAATTGCTTCTTCAAATTTAAGTTTCATAACAGCTTTTTAACACTCCTTCAATTTCTTTGATGCATCAATGTCATTTGGGCATATTTTCTTGACCTATTTTAATATAAGAAAATTAGATCAAACACATTTGGATAGTATATGCTAAATAATATCATAAGTGAGGTAATCAAAGTTGTTATAAAAGGGCAGATCAAATAAATAAGAGAATTGCATGACTTTAAAGATCTCACAAACAACACCAAACAAAAAGAAATATTATTATTTTAGAAACATGGAAAATGAAAGCAATGAGTATCAACCTATATGTATTCAGCAATGTAGCAACCTTTTTAAGAAAATAGACATTTATAATTGCATATAATTACCTGCTGAAAATCTTTTAGAGCCTCCTTGAATTTTCCCATAGCAAGATGAGCTGCACCTCGCCTATAATACCCCTATAATAAGTAACTATAATTAGCACACAGAAGTTTTGGTAGATAACTAAATTCAAGCAAACCTAAAGTTATAGGAAGTGAAGCACCTTTGAGTATTTAGGATCAACTTCAATAGCCTTTGTAGCATCTTGTATGGCACTACCGTATTCCTCAAGCCGAAGATGCGCAAAGGCACGATTAGCGTAGTAAACCACATTTTTATCGTTTAGTTCAATTGCTTGCGTATATAGTTCAATAGCTTGAGTAAATTTGTGAGCTGAAAAGCAAAAACATTGGATGATCAGTCTTTGAAATAAATAAAACAAAATATAAACAAAAGGTGGAAAGCACCATGTACCAGCTCCTTTGCAGTATAACATCATATGCAACAATTAATGAAAAAAGAAAAGATGACAACATTAATTCCGTTCCATACACTTCCGACATTTGCTATTCAAAAAAAAATACCACAAATCACCAAAGCTGCGAGGTCGGAGGTCCTGTGTTGATCGTCGGTGCT
This sequence comes from Arachis hypogaea, assembly GCF_003086295.3. NCBI lineage: Eukaryota > Viridiplantae > Streptophyta > Magnoliopsida > Fabales > Fabaceae > Arachis > Arachis hypogaea. The sequence continues at coordinate 91,647,844 of NC_092040.1, forward strand.
GTCTGCTGTGTTGCCCTGTGGCTGTTGGGTCAGTGGGTGACTGGGTGGTGGCAAGGTGCTGTGTTGAGCTGGGTCTTCGTCTTCGTGATGCACCGGCGGTGGGATTTGGAGGAAGGCTTCGAGATTCAAGGACGTGGGTGGCTCAGGCTGGCTCCATGGCTGGGTGCACAGGCCGCAGAGGGCGAGATATAGTGCCTTGCATGGTTAATGGTTAGGTTTCGATCTGGGATTTGGGGATTAGGTTTGGATTGGGGATTTGGAGAGGAACGCAGTCGCCAGTAGCGCAGCAGTAGCACACCACTAGGACTCGTTTGGGGGGATGGGGTCTGGTGGGGTGGTTGGTAGTTTTTAATTTTTAGGGTTTTTGGTCGAACCGGTTTGGTTCGGTTAGGGTTTTCATGGTAAGAACCAAAAATCAAACCGAATCGCAAAAAAAAAAACAGCAAAAGCAACGCTTTTTTTAGGTTTTTGGTTAGTTCGGTTTTCAGTTTTTTCGGTTTGGTCCATCAGTTTAGTTTGGTTCGGATCGGTTTTGAACACCCCTATAACCATATGGAGCTGTGGTACCATGGGAAGTGTTCCGAATAGAGTTTTACAGGAAGTACTTTTCCATTTCGGTCAGAAATGTCAAGGAGCTTGAATTATTGCAATTAAAATAAGTCCAGATGACTGTTACTGAATACACTAACAAGTTCGAAGAACTGTGCCAGTTCTCTTGCATTTGTCAAGGCGCTTCATAGGATTTTGCGGAGTGAAAGTGTATTAAGTACGAGAGAAGCCATCAAAGTGATATTCTAAGCTCTGTCGAGCCGATGGAGATTAGGGTTTTCTCTGAATTTGTGAACAAGAGTCGAGTTGCTGAAGAATGTGTAAGGAAGGCTGATGTGGCAGAGAATGATTGCTAGGAATTCCACCGCAGGGAGAACTACTAAGGATTCGCACCAAGGTGCCAAGAGTTTAAGAGAAGAGGATGCGCACAACAATTTTCTCAAGGACAGAATAACTTCGGGGCGAATGATGACCGCTAAGAAAATGGTAGAGGAAAATAGACAGTGGATGCTTCAGATGATTCGAACTATCAGAAATGTGGAGGTCGTCACCCAAATAGGCCGTGTCGTTATGGTTCGGGCTCATGTTCCAATTACGGAAAGCCAGGACATTTGGCCAGAGACTGCCCACATAGGAGAGGCCGAGATGTACCCGGATCCGATCCTCAGGTCCGAGGTAATAAATTTTAACCGCTTTGAACAATACCTGAGGATGGCATTCATTCGTAACACATGTTTAGGTTAAAAAAATCATAATTTCCGGTAGATGACCATAAGTTTTGTTGATAGGGGGTTTGGTTAGCACAAATGATTAAGTAAGTCTTTAATAGGAAGCGATTAGAGTGACGCAACGAAAGCGCAAAGATTGGGAGGACGTTAGGACAACTAAGGTCAGAATGGAGGAAATGTGGGAGATAAGTCGTTGCGGAGATTAGCAAGGGACGAGAAACTATCTGTTCGGTTGGAAAGGAAACTACTCTCACCAACTCTTGTAGTAAACAATATTTTCGAGGGAGAAAAGTTTTGTTAGGGGGGTAGGATGTGAAACCCGAGAAATTAGTGAATAATTAGCTAATAAATAAATTATTAATTTAAGAAATTAGAAAATAAAATTTTATATTTTAATGTGATAGGGCTAATTAAAATAAGAATTTTAATTTAAATAGCAATTTTAAAGAATTTGGCACAAAATTGGAGCAAACGGGCCGAACTAAGAGAATCGAGCCCGTATTGTGTCCAAGGCCCAACCCACTCACCTAACAAAAGGAGTTCAGCTTCTCCCTCTCTCCTCATGAATGCTGAAACGTTGAATGTTCAGCAAGGAAGGGAAGAACACCTTCCCACAAACACAAACCCTCACTTGATAATTAAATCCACATAACTTTTGATCCGGAGCTTCGATCGCTGCATTGTTTGCAGCCACGCGACTGCAGTGGCGAGCTCTACAAAGCTCAGTCAATTATTAGGTAAGAAAACTACTTCTGTATTCTAGTTTCCTCTCCCTTAAATTTCAAAATTAATGAGCAATTATGTTGAAATTGTTTGATTTTGGTGTTTAGGTTCAAATTAGCTTGCATGTTTTGTGTTTTGTTGGGTGTGGCTCACTTGACCTGTGGGCAAGGTAAGAATCCTCAACTCATAATGAATTATTTGAGTATATGTGATTAGGTATTGAGTTTATATGTATGGATGTCAATGATATGTATTAGAAAATATATATATGTAAGTAGTTTATAGCTTAATTGATGGTCTTGGAAGCTTGGAGTGGAATTTGTACTGAACAATTTGTTTGGGATGTGTGATGCCCTAAACGTTTGAGGAAAAAGTGAATTGGAAGTGGTCCCAGTTTATCAAAAAATCAGCCAAGGTATGGTTTCGGTTTCTCGTATCTAAAATATAATGTAGTGTGAAAACTTAGGCCAGTGACCTTATGATAGGAATTGAATTGTGATGTTGTTGATTGCTTGAGATGGATTATTATGTATGTGGTTAATAGTTGAGATGGATTATTATGTTGTTGATAGCTTGGGGGTTGTGATTGACGTTCTTGTTAATGTTATGTGTAATTCGTATGGGATATTGATTGTTATGCATAATGCTTAATGAATTTGAATATTGTTGAACTTGAATTATTGAGTTGAGATTATTAAAATAGGAAAATTGGTAGGTTATGGAATGAGAAAGGAGGTTGGAAATATGTGTTGGGAAATGTTTAATGCTGAATTGGTAAGATTTGGGTTGGTTGTAAAGGGTTTGGAATTGGTAGGTTTTGAAAATGGAGGTTTTGTAAACTTTTATGGAAACCATGATTTGACCAACTTTGGCAGAGTATAAATTAATCTCTGGACCTCCAATATGTATCAAACTTGTTTAGAAAGAAAATTTGGTTCGAGATGTCTATGTCGTTTGAAGAATGGAGGAAAAATGTTTTTAAACAAGAAAGTTATGTGAAATCAAAGTTTGATATGCAAAACAGAAATTTTGGACTTAGTAACTTTTTGCTTCTACTGCTAAACCCGCGTATGCGGACCCTCCCTATACGCGGATGGTGGTCTCTACCTAGTGCCTTCGCGTACACGACTGAGTGGCGCATACGCGGGATGGGCAAATTTTTCAATGATGCATACGCGGGCATAGAGATGCGTACGCAAACCCCTTTTTATAGCCGTGTGCGTACGCACAGCCCCTGTTTTTCGAAAATATGAATTTTTGTGTTTTTAAACCATTCCTCTAATTCTCAAAACCCTTGTTGCTCTTGTTTAAAGCCTAGTAGGTCAATCTTTGTGCAGTAAAGTATGATTTTGGGCTGTGAGAAAGATAACTTGTTGATAAGGAAGAGGTAAAGTAGATGATGATGAATAAGGAAGTGTTGGTGATGTGAGATAAAGAGTGACTGATGAATAAATGATCATGATTAATTGAGGAAGTGTACAAATGTGGCGAGTATGCCAGAAATGCATAAATGAGTTAATAAATGAATGTGGTAAATGAATCATGATGTAAAATGTTTGATGTGAGTATGCTTGTATTTTCTCTTTGGTTGTAAGGGTGACAAGGCACAGATACCCACTAATGGTGACAGGGCACAGATACCCTCTAATGGTGACAAGACATAGATACCCTTTAATGGTGACAGGGCACGAATTTCCTTTGATGGTATTAAGGCGCAACAGAGAGAATGTATTCGGGTTAGCTACCGGACACATTGAGTTGGCTTGATAACTGACAGATGAGACTCATCAGCCATAGGACAGGCATGCATCATATGCATTTATGTGTTTGTTTGGTATGCTTTGTTTGGATTGCCTAACTGCTTGCATCAACTATTTGCTACCTGATTATCTGCTGTATTTGAATCCTAATTGTGATTTCCTTTCATGTAATAATTGTTTTTGGTTCCATTGTTATTGTTGCTGATGTCGTGATGAAGAAGACAAAGAAGAAGAAGGTCCTTCTTATGATAAATTATGGGTTCACTTGTTGGCTGATCTTAAAAGAGAATGTCAAATGCTGGTTGATAGTTATAGGAGTGCATGGAGAGAAACTGGACATACCCTCATGGCTAATGGTTGGACAGATCAAAGATAAAGAACATTATTGATTAACTTCTTGGTCTATTGTTCTAAAGGTTTGTGCTTTATGAAATCTGTAGGTGCTTTAAGTATGGTTAAAAAAAATTTCAATGTTGTGTCCCTTGTTTTCTGAGGTGATTGAATGGATTGGTCCTAATGATATTCTGCTTGTTGTGACTAATAATGCGGCCAATTATATTGCTACTGGTAGGCTTATCAATAAGAAATATGAAAATATCTATTGGTTACTATGTGCTGCTCATTGTCTTAATCTTATTCTGAAAGATATAAATTAAACATCACGACACACATTTCTAACATTACATTACGTGCTTTAAAAATGAGAATATTTGTGTATAATCATATGGTTTTCTTATCTTAGCTTAGAAAAGGCCTACTTGAAAATAAATTGTACGTTCTGGTGCAACTCATTTTGCTACTGTATTTATCACATTGAAGAGCATATTTGACCAGTAAAGTATGAATCTACAATTTCTTCAATGTGATAAACACAGTATCAAAACGAGTTGCACTAGGACATACAAATTGTTCTGAACACTGTCACTGACCTTCGAAAGAGATTGAGCGCAACAGAGAGCAGGACAACGAGACGACGGCGACAAGACGACAAAGACAAGATGATGGCGAGCAGGATGAAGACGATGGAGGATGGATGCCGAGCGAGGAAGAAGAGAGCGATTAGGGAGTTGAGGACAAGACGAAGAGAGAAGCCTCAGACAACTACGAACGGTGGCAAATGCTCACTTCGTTCAGCGGTGGTGAAAGCAAGCCAGGGTTTTCACTTTACCTTTTCTTTCTTTGAGGTGAGGAAGGAAGGAAACGAAATTAGGAACGAAGGAAGGGGTTCGGGGGGAGAACAACGTGTTCTTGTTTTTTTTTTTTTTTAATTTAACCAAAATGGCATCGTTTCAGAAAAATTGACCGGTTCAATAATTTGTGCTTAGTTTTATCATGAGCGATTTTGAGCATAGAATCAAACTATTTAAATCATCGTCAATTTTTTATCGGACTAATTTGATCGATCGGTTCAATTCGAATACCTATAGCATGTAGAAAGAGAAAAGATACTACTACCTGTAGATGTGAGTGAGATTTAAGGATTATTATTCAGTAGATGTAAGTGAGATTTAGATTAGAATAATTTTTAGATGTACCAATTATAAGAATATACCATCTGTCATATTGAAATTACAAAGAAAAGAGTAATGTATCTTAAATTTGTTTGAGTTGTGCTTTTTCTTTTCTTTTTTTTATTTAATTTTTGAAAAAAATATCTTTATCAATTTCAGTTCAATTTATTATAGAAAGTAGGAATTTTTTAGGTTTTAATTTCATCATCCCACACTTATCTGCGTCATTCTTCTAAATTATTTTGGTACATTAAGATGAATTAAAACCTGAAGGGATGAACAATTAACTCAACCATATTATTGTTTATTTCTATTGCAGTGGGATACTAATAAGAATAGTAATTCCAAATTATGTGAGAATCTTTTTTTATTAACATTGGATTTGATCTGCATGTTATTTTCAGTTTAGGATTGTGTTCTATTAAAGTTTTATTATTCTAATGTAGTGAGATATTATTTACAATTAATTTTAAATAAATACGGAGATATTATCTATAATTAATTGTGTTCTATTTTCATTTATTTTTTTAATGACAATTATGGTATAAAAAATTGAAAAAAAATCCAATCTAAAAAATAATAATTTATTTTTAAATAAAATAAATTATATATTGAATTAAAAAAAAGTTATTATGATTTCTTTTCACACAAATTATTAATACTGAGTGATAGTATTTTAGTAATATTACGAAAGAGTATTATTCAATTTAATAGTTTTTGTGTAATGGTGGTATAAATCTATAAATTTAGAATTTGAAAATTATATCATAAAATGTGAAATTTTAATAGGTAATAATATTGGTCATATTGTTATGACTTCAATAATAAATATGATACTAACGAATAAAATTATCACAGGTAAATTTTAATAACGACAAATTTTTATAAATATTGCTATCAATAAAAAATTGTTATACGTTAAAGACAAATATTATTTTTTTTCTACAGTATTTTCCAACTCAACAGGAATGTTTGTCGTTAGTCAATGAGTTATTACATACATAATGTAAGATTTGAATCCTTAATACTTATTTTAAGTGGACGAGTGAGATGATCATTTAACCAATTCAAATTATTAGTTAAGATAAATATTAATTATTTTTAATATTTTTAACATTAAAAATCGTTAAATTTTTATTTTAATTATAATTTTATAAAATATATATAGTGATAATTATTATAAATATTTTTTGTTTAATTTTTTTTATAAAAATCTTCATATATTTTTATGTATTGCACGAAAACATAGAGTATTGAGCACTACTTCTTGAGTTTCTTTTCCTCTCGATCCTATAATATCACAATCATTCAACTTATTGTTGTAATTCTTAAGATTTAATTTTCCCCCCTTTTTTTTGTTGATTCTATATATAATATCACAAGCATTCAATTCAATACAATTCTTTATAGGAAAAGTATGAGGAGCCAATATAATTGTTCTACAATGTGTACAATGAAGATAATTTTGTAATTAAAATCAAATGATAATTAAAATAATTAATTATTATTTATTTATTTCAAATTTTAAATTTGAATGAAATTAGGATTTTCCCTTTGTTGTACCTCATTCATATAATCCTCCCTCTCCTGTTGACCTAGCAGAAACCCCCTTCCCCAATTTGACCAAGCAGCCACCGAAGAGAGCCCCATCTCCGACGCTAGAGAACCAACCCCCATGAAATCCGCTGTAACCTGAGCCGTCGGCGCTACCCAACCGGTCTTCCCGCACGATTGGAGTGTTTCCTTCAAGCTTGGTGTTTGCTGCTGCCATCGTCCCGCGCCTCCCTCGTGCTACTGTCGAGCGTCAGTCGTTGACTAGGAGCTCCCCGTCGCCGTCGCCTGGCCGCCGGACATCCGCACGCCCGTGTGGACCTGTGTCGCACCATACTCATCTCTGAACGCCGCGTCTTATTTGCGTTGTCTGTGGTCTGCCGTCAACGAATCTAACGCCACCGTTCCCTCTGCCTGATCGCGACGCTTCTCTTCGTCCCCCTCTTGGACTACAAAAGGTCAGTATAAAGCTATCGTTCTACTCTATAGTGTATATTTGTTTGACACCTAGGCTTCAGATGTTCTTTGATTAGGTGTATGCTGATTTTGAAGTTTCTGGTGGTGCAATGGGATTGAGTTCTTGCTGTTTATATATGGTGGGGCTCCATACCAGACTCAGGAGAGTAAGCTTAGGAGAGGCGTTGATATTGTTGTTGGCACTCCAGGTCGCGTGAAGGTATTGCCTTTATAATATTTGTTGGTTTCATATAATGGTTTTTCATTTTTGCAATATGATTCATACCTATTGCCAATGTTGATAATGGAAGCTTTAGTCTATTTAATGGCTATTGTTGATTTTATATAGGATCATATAGAGAGGAAAAATATTGACCTGAGCCAGCTAAAGTTTTATGTCCTTGATGAGGCTAATGAGATGCTCAGAATGGGTTTTGTTGAAGATGTGGAATTAATTCTAAGTATTTAGTTTGGTTTTTGCCTCTTTGGCTAAATTTCATTTTTTTAAATTTATAATTTATAAATTATTTGAGGCCACTGATGTTCCATGCCAGTATTTGATTTTTTACTTTGTAACTTCATTCTTTTCAGTATAACAATGGTCCTTGATTTTTACAGGCAAGGTACAAGATGTTAGCAAAGTTTAGACACTTCTTTTCAGTGCTACTTTGCCAGATTGGATTAAGCATGTATGTATTGTCATCATCTTATGTTTCAGTGCTATTTTGCTAGCCATTTCTTAGGTAAAAAACCTAGCAATGATACAAAAAAAGTGCAGCCAAAGAATTTAATACCAAACCAGCAGAATGGAGAGCCACCTCAAGAGAAGGTATTTGACATAACAATGGATCCAAGATGAAAGAGGGAACTTGATCATGCTAATTTGTTACATTTTATTTTTTGTTGTTTAGTTTAGGTGTGATTGTAACAATCTTTTTTGTCTTTGTTAACCTCGTTTGACAAAAGTTAGAATATGTTGGACATGGGTGTGCTTGCGTTTATTTTTCATCTCGATGTATATATGGTTTTGATTCATATTCATTTATTATCAAGCGTAGATGAAGAGGGTGGCATTATGTTATAAAGATATAGTTTTCAGGTTTGTATGCAGTTGTTGCAAGAATCTATACTTGATTTATTTCAATGAACCATTTTACTTTGGCTGGAATGAACCATTTTACTTGATTAATTTCAATGAATTATATATATATATGATTAGACATGATAGTTATTCTTTATCTTACAAGTAAGGTTAGTAAATTTGTTGCAAATTACTTTATGCTATACTAACTAGTCATTCGGCACGTAGCGGGTCATTTTAGATAGTGAATACATAGTTATCATTATTTGAGATACATTGGATGTTCATTTTTGTACGTGATCGGATGTTCACTTTTGTTGTGAACGTGGATGGTTATTTTTGGATTCTTAGTTTTATTTGATGCTTGATGGTGATGTTGGATCTAATTATCATGGTTATCCAATTTGTTACAAGTTTCAGATTGTTATTTAACATAGTCTTTTGGTATATAGCTGGTCGTTTTAGAAAATAATTACATTGTTATTTTTACATATTTATGTTGGATGTTCGTTTCTATATGATATTGGATGTTCACTTTTAAAGTATTTGTAAATGGTTATTCTTCGTGTTATTCAACTCATACTACCTGTAGCATGCATTCTAAAGGAATCATTGGATCTTGTGTCATGAACACTGATCATGTTGTCCAAAATCATAACAGATTCAAGTCAAATATGAAAATATGAAAGAGATATCTCTATTCTAAGACATAACAAACCGGGTATTCGGTTCAGTATGTAACTGGATGGTTACTTTCATAAACAAAATAGATGGTCATTTTGACTCACTCGGAGGTGTGCCATGCCTGAACAACTGTACACCAACAGATTCACAGAAGTTTAAAAAAAAAGGTATCCACTGGAAACAAGTCCTCCAAATTCATCATAAATAAATCCCCAAGACACTAAGCGGTAAGTAATTTATATAACTTAAAGTAATTAAATTCACAGTAGTCAAACCCTATTACGCTACTTCTTCCTCCCTTTGTTCTTCCTCCCATTTAGTAAATCTTCGGCATGTTGTATCAATGTCCTCATGCTAGGTGCCGTGAATGGTGATCTAACTTCCTCGTGCTAGTTCCTCTGAAATCCAATGCAAGTTTCTATTCAGTTTGTAACCAACAAAGGAAGATTATAAGAACATGAGCAAAAAACCTTATTGTCATTACAGATGCTAACACAAAAAATAATCATAAGAGCCATTAAGAGAAAGGACTTCCACAGCAAGAATTTAAGTGGTCTGAGAGACCGACTCCTCCAATTATAAACACAACAACCATAAAGGTAAATTAGATTCACACAAAGCAATAACATGGCACACCTAAACAGTAGGGTAATAACTGTAACTCAACCATCGAGGTATTCATTGAAGTAACCATCCGTACCACGTCGATCCAAGAATGAATATCCGAATTCGGAGTACGCTCTAGGGACCAAATGTTCTATAATTAAATAAACTTATTTAACACCAAATATAAGAAAATTAATCTCTTTATGTGATATGTTCATAATAAAAATTAAAGTAAGTCGTATGTGTGATAATGAACTTCTAGCTTGGACTTCTTCAAATAAAATAAAAATGGAACATCAATTAAAAAATGGAACATCAATTACAAATTTTCAAAATCTAAGCATTAGTGTAGCAAGGAAGGAAAATAAAAAAAAAACAGACCAAAAATCATAATAGTTAGAAAGGCTTTATATAGTGCTATGGCAGTTTCTAACTATTCTTTCCGGAGTTGGAAAAAAAGCCATACAGAACTCAGCAACTCAATAGTAAAAAGAAAAAAACCTTTTTTCCCCTTCCCCAAAAAGAAAGCTATCATATACAAGAAAAATGAACCGGGTGAACCCTATTCAGTGAATGATTTACTATCATAGTGATTAGAGCAAAAATAATAATAAAAAAAAGGAGCATGCTTTTACTTTTTGAATGGAACAAGAAGAAGATTAAATTAGAGATATGTACATGATTTTCCAACAAAAAAAATTGAAGCTGAACTTGATGTATATAATAGTCTTTATTTCTTTAATTCATTAGATAATTCTAAATACATCCTGCAAATTCAAAACCTGACAACTTAAGAAAATCAACTGAATAATTAATTCAAATGCTGTGTTGCATATCTTAAGTTTTGAACAAGCGTAGGACAAGCCACCAAGAAAAATTCTCTTACACATTCTTTAAAAATTACGTCTTGAACTAGCAGAAAAGGATGCATATTAAACACAAGTGATTTTCTTTTCTTTCCCAAAAAACCGTTTTATGTCAGTCCAAGAAAAGCTGATCATCACAAAAACCAATCACCACCATAATTGTTTCATCTAAATATCTCATTTCATTCATCATTTCCATCTTCATTATATTAAGGCCATGATACAAAATATGATCACAATTCATTATAAATAACATAAATCAACAAGCCCAGAAAATCAAACCAGTTTTTTTAAATTAAAATAACTGATCAAAAGGAAAGCTAAAATAATAATAACAACAAAAGAGAGACCCTTAGACCTAATCCAAAACTAGGCTAAATCACTAAATTATCCAACTTTACCAAATCAGCTTATATGAAAATAGCAAACAATTAAGTCAAGCAGTTGTTTCAATATCATGATCAAGAATACCAAAATTTTAAAACCATTCCCGCTAAAGTTAAATCAATTGCAACAATCTCAACCAATTTCTCATCCCACATGCTCCAGGATACTAAAACTGCACCTATCGCATTTTCACCATGTAGAATTAACCATCCCAGCAACATAATCTATCTCTAGAACAAGATGCAACAGCAATAATGAATTACAGAACGAAGAAACTAACCCACTTACCGTGGATGGTCGGCGACGGTCTGGTTATGATGTTCGTGCTGGTCCCGGTGAATGGTCCACGGCAGGCGGCGACACAAGGCGTGGATCCTCAGCTACGAACCGTGCCACGGGAATGCTTCCAGCCATGGCGTACAAGCGCAAAGACTGGGCGATGCTGGGTGGGTCGGCGGTGACGGATGTGCAAGGTTGGACAACAAGGCACCGGTCTGGTAGTTCAGCGCCGACGGTGCGATGTGGATGCTGCCAGCGATGGTGTATGGCAGCGAATAGGGGTCGCCGATGCAGTTCTCGTCGGAGCTGATGCGGGTCGCGAGAATGGCGGGTGCACGGAGGAGGGGTTGGTAACCAGTGACAGTGATGCGGCGAAGGGGGCTGGTGAGCGACAGTGACGTGTTTGAGGGTTAGGGTAATGGATGGTCAACAATGGTAAATTGGGGGTAATTTGATTTAGGGATAGAAAATAGAGTAAATGGGATTTATTGTTATTTTTAATTTAATTTAGACTATATAAATAGCCCATTGTATATATTGTATAGATATTTCATTGTCTCCCTAGCGGGATCCTTCTTTATAACCTTTTTCCTTCTTATATTATTAGAATTCATTCTATAATTTCACACTCATTTAATCAATAAATTCTTTGGATTCTCTTCCTCTTTTGTATTATATTAGCATCCATTTTATTAGATCACAATCATTAAATTTATTTGTATGCCTAACACATAGTCGCATATAGAAGATAAGTTATTTCGTGAAATGATTTAATAATTTGTTGTTTATATCTTACCATAAGAACAAAAAATAGTAATAATTAAATACAACCATATTAGGTATATATTAAAATTAATAAATAAATTAAGTTACTAATATAAAATATTAATTAAAATATAAAATATATATTAAAAATAAATTAAATTAATAAATGTATTTATATATAAATATATAAAGACTAATTTTAGTAATTAATTTTAATGTATAAATAATAATTTTAAATTAAATAATGACATAATTGTCAATTCAATAATACCAAGGAAGTATTAAAAAAAACAATCCCGTTACGTTATCAACAATAATTCTATCAATTTCTGCCAACTCTTGTTTATAACCGTATTTAGTGGAAGTGTCTTTGTGAATATGTCTAATAAAAATATTTTTTTTTATGACTGTGTCTAATAAAAATGTTTTTATAGATATATTTTCTAGATATGTCTCATTATACATGTCTTTAAAATATAATAATTAATTATTGTTAACAATAAATTAGCAGATAGTATATTAGTACCATGTACTTTTCCTAAAAAAAAGCCTTAGCTTCTTCTATATATACAAATTGATTGATCTCATCATCATCATCAAAATTCAGGAACATAGTGCACATTAAAGATGACGATCTCATCATTATCACTCTCTAAAGTTGTAATAATGCTCATACTTGTTTCTTTCAATCTCAATATTGGTATGAGTGCTGATACACTTCTTAATCCTTGGGGGAAAGTTCATGTGACCATGAACAACAAACTGAACAATACGCAGCTTGATATTCATTGCAAGGATAAACATTGGGATTCAAAGCCCCAAGTAGTTCCAATTGGTCAAAGTTGGACTTTTCATTTTCGTAACAACCCTTTTTCAAATTATTTGTTCTTTTGTAGCTTTGCTTGGGTAGAGGGGGGAATATTCGAAGTGCGTCGCTTTGATATTTATGTGGCTGGACGTGACGATGATGTATGCCAACAGTGTACTTGGGACATCTCCGAAAAAGGTCCATGTAGGGTTTCGGGTTATGAGGCTCCTGCATGTTATGCTTGGAAACAGGAAAATGTATAAGGTGGCAAAAGTATCCCATCCATGGAATAATAATTTATTTTTTAATATAATAAATTATATATTAAATGAGAAAAATTATTATGATTTCTTTTCATGTAAACTAATATTCGACCATAATATTTTGGGTAATATTACTAAGTAATATTAATCAATTTAATAGTTTTTATAATGGTATAAATCTATAAATTTAAAATTTAGAATGATGTCATAAAATGTTAAATTTTAATGGATAATAATATTGATCATATTATTTTAACTTTAAAAATAAATATGATATTAATAAATAAAACTGACATGAATAAAATTTAATAAAGATAAATTTCTATAAATATTTCTATCAACAAAAAATTATTCTATCTTAAAAATAAATACTATTTTTTTTATCATATTTTTCAATTCATAGATTACCCTGTCCAAAGGTTAAAGTCACTCAATGTAATTAACATGCTATCTCAAAGAATGTTTAGTTATAGTATTTATAAGACCCAGAACCTTGAAAAGTCTTATTATGATCAAGTCTCAAATCATATAGTTATTTATAGCCTTAATTTCAGAGATTATTTTATTAAGGATAATTAAGGCAAGTTTTGATTTATTGAACTTGAGATAAGTTATGATTATTATCTAATTTTATAATTATTGGATTATTTTCTATATTTGAATTATAAAGTTGATAGTTATGAAATAATAAGGATTTTATATGATTTAGATTGGATAAGTAATATTTTAAATATTACTATTGCTATTTTGGAAAAATGAAGAAATTAAGTATATTATTTCTAATTGTTTGATTTGGGCATTTTATTAAAAGTAATTTGTAAAAATTGATGAGCAAATAGTATTTTCTATATACAATAAGTGTTGGATTTACATTGGGTTTCAATTACTATATTATTCCCAATTTTATGTGAAATTACCATAATGCCCTTAACCCTAATTTTCAAAAAGAAAATGAACCTTACCCCCCATTTGCTTCGGCCGAAACCCTCTCCCACTAAACCTAACAGCCGCAATGCAAACACTACTCCCTTCACCACAGAAGAAAACGAGACAGAAGTAGAGAGGAGGAGAGGGAGAAGAGCATCGCGCCTCACCGCCGCCACCGTGCCTTGCCGCCGTGGCCTAACAGCGTCGCCGCCGGCCGTGAAGCTGCCGCCATAGTCCGTCGTGGCAGCTGCAAGCTCACCGCGTCGCGCCGCCTTGGAGTCCGCCGTCAGGTTCGAGGCGAAGAGAGAGGTCGAAACAGAGGGCTACGCGAGGAAGAGGGTGGTCGTGGGTCGCCGTTTTGCCTCGCCTTTGCCACTGAGGCCACGCCCAGTCCAGCCACGCCACCATCCCTGCGCCGTCACCAAGCAAATCTGAGGTGAAGGGGAGGACCGCGAAAGAGAAAAAGGGTCACGCCGCCGAGTCACCGGATTGCTCGTCGCCAGCGTCGCCGGTGTTGTCGCGAGGAAGAGAGAGGGAGCCCCGCCAGAGGAGAACCGTCGCGGAGCTGTTCCTGCCGCTGTGCCCAGCTGCTGTTGGGGGCCTTGTCACCGCTCATGAGGGTGCGTCGGTAAGCCTCTGCCGCTGGAAATGCTGCTGCCGTCACCGGAAGGCCTCGTCGGTAAGGATATTAAGCTGGTTCTCCTTTCCGTTGAGTTTCTGGGAACCTCATTGTCACTGCATATGGTTCAGGTCATCGCTGCCGCTTGAGGTGGCTGCCGGGTTACCGCCGAACCGGTTCGGAGACCGCCGCCGTTTTGGTTCAGCCATTTCTCCTTCGGTTTGGTAAGCATTTTCGGTTTGAAAGTCTTTTGGGTACTATTCTGTTATCTCACGCTGAGGTTTGTGGCATTAATTGCTATACGATTGAGTTTCAGTTGTTGTATGTTGCGATTAGAGTGTTGAGACTGTTGCGAAAGTGGCTTGGAACTGAGGTTTTGGCTGCCAGGAATTTGATTGTTGATCTCGGGTCGATGCGGAAAGGATTATGTGACGCGTTTGGGTTATGGAATTTGTGTTTTGAGGTAGGGGCGCTTTCCAAAAACTATGTTTTATGTATTGAAATTATTACATATGGATACTGATGTGAGATATTGTGTATTTGGTGATTGTAATTGCCTTATGTATTATTTGATTGACTCGAATGATTATGGATGTTGGTTTGGCTGAATTATTGTGCGGCTTTATGAAATGTAATGTTTTAAAGTTGATTCTTTAAAGATTTAAAATCTGAGTTTAAACCGTTGAGGATCGGTTTGAATTGAGTCAATTATTTCAATGATGTGAAAAGTCGAATGCACTTTTGAATTCAGCTTGGTTTACTTTAATTGACTTGGTTATAGAAAAATGATTTATTGCCGAACTGATTCTTTAAAGCTTTGGAGATGAGTTAAATCGCTTGATATTGAGTTGATTTTGAAATGGTATCCTTGAGATACGCCACTGAGGCGATTGTTGGATTTAGCCTGCTTTGAATTGATTTCTGGTTTTGTGTTGTTGAAAGGGAATGAGGAACGGTTTAGTTGGGACCTGAACCGGGTGGCAAAAGTCCAAGTTTTAGGGGAGGTGCTGCCGAAATTTCTATAAACTCTTAATCTTGTTTGAAAGGTTATTTAAAAAATGTTGGATTTGAGAGATTGTATTATTTGATTTATTAAGAGGATATTTATGTTTTCAAGCTTAATTTATGTGATGAACCTTATACGTTGAGTTCGGCTTATTTAGAACTGACCTATTTTTACCGTTTGAATCACTGAAAGAAGGAATGATGCTCTAATATTGATTTCAATATAAAAAGGAGTTTTTAGTGATTTTTAAAGGAACCTAGATTTTTGATTGAGTAATCAAGTTTGAGGCATTTTAGAAGAGTTGGAAAAATGGGTTCCAAAAAGAAATCTGAAAGCAGTTTGATTCAAATGAACTGATTCCGTTTCAAATGAGTTGATTTTTGGACCGGGTTGGAACTTGTGATTTTGTATGGTTCAGTTTCATAATAAATTCAGTTTTATTTACTTGAACCGAGAATCTATGATTTTAAGAGTTTCAATGAATTTTAAAGAATTGATGTAAGATGACCTTCCCTAAAGACTTGGGACTCTGCCGAGAAGCTTTTGTTATAAAATCCCATTGTTGGATGAGTGATTTTGAATACTTTGAAATAAATCCTTAACTTACCATGGTTTTGGAAGTTTTGGAAAGAGAATGCCGAGAGTGGCTTTGTTTTCAAAAGGAGACTCACTTTGAGTAAATTTGGCTTATGAGCCTGAGATGATTTGAGAAAATGAGATCTTTAAAGCCAAGGCTGAAAAGAGTTGAAATTTGATTTCAGAGTGAAATGGCTTGAGAAAAGTAATTTATGGCTTAAATTTCGGTTTTATGAATTTAATGATGTTGAACGGTGGAAGTGCTGTTTTGTTATGGGCCGGAATGGCTGTGTATGATTATGAATATTGGCTAGTTTTGGATTGAACCGTGAGCCGGAATGACTGTGTATGATATTGATTTATGGCTGATTGCTGAATGAGTTATGGGCCGTATGGCTGACTATGAATTTCGAATTTAAGCCGGATGGCTGAGATGGATGTTGATCCATGGCTGGAACTGAATGAATATATGTTTGAGATACCTGGGTAGTAGCAAGGGTTGTGGTTCGTCCAACTTGCTCCAGGTCAGAGACTGTGACGCCTAGGTAGTAGCGGTAGTAGTGGTGATTCCACTCGCTCCAGGTTGAGCTTTTAAACACCCGCCTGGGTAGTAGCCGTAGTAGTGGTTATTCCACTGGCTCTGGGTTGAGCGGGTAGTAGCAATGGGTTGTAGCTCAAACCTACTTGCTCCGCGATGGGTGTTTCTGTCCATGGTTAGCTACCAGGATGTGTCGGGTTGACTATATAACCAACAGATGATATCATCAGCCACTAGGGACAGGCATGCATCATATGCATCTATGTGACATTGTTTGGGTGTTGATGAGCGGATAATTTATACGCTTTTTGGCATTGTTTTCATATAGTTTTTAGTAAGTTTAAGCTACTTTTAGGGATGTTTTCATTAGTTTTTATGTTAAATTCACATTTCTGGACTTTACTATGAGTTTGTGTGTTTTTCTGTGATTTCAGGTAAATTCTGACTGAAATTGAGGGATTTGAGCTAAACTCTGAAGAAGGCTGACAAAAGGACTACTGATGCTGTTGGATTCTGACCTCCCTGCATTCGAAATGGATTTTCTGGAGCTACAGAACTCCAATTGGCGCGCACTCAACGGCGTTGGAAAGTAGACATCCAGGGCTTTCCAGCAATATATAATAGTTCATACTTTATTCGAAAAATGACGACGTAACTTGGCGTTGAACGCCAAGTACACGCTGCTGTCTGGAGTTAAACGCCAGAAAAACGTCATGATCCGGAGTTGAACGCCCAAAACACGTCATAACCTGGAGTTTGACGCCAAGAAATGCCTTAGCTCGTGGAATGATCAAGCTCAGCCCAAGCATACACCAAGTGGGCCCCGGAAGTGGATTTATGCATCAATTACTTACTCATGTAAACCCTAGTAGCTAGTCTAGTATATATAGGACATTTATCTATTGTATTAGACATCTTTGATCTCAGTTTTGTTTTATTCTTCATCTTAGGGGATCATTGATCACGTTAGAGAGGGCTGGCCATTCGGCCATGCCTGAACTCTTTGCTTATGTATTTTCAACGGTGGAGTTTCTGCACACCATAGATTAAGGGTGTGGAGCTCTGCTGTACCTCAAGTATTAATGAAGTTCTATTATCTTTTATTCAAATCTCTTCTATTCTTATTCCAAGATATTCATTCGTACCCAAGAACATGATGAATGTGATGAGTCAAAATTACCCTCATTATCATTCTCACTTATGAACGCGCGTGATTGACAACCACTTCCGTTCTACATGCAACAGAGCTTGAATGCGTATTTCTTAGATTCCCCAACAGAATCTTCGTGGTATAAGCTAGATAGATGGCGGCATTTATGAGGATCCGGAAAGTCTCACCTTGTCTGTGGTATTCCGAGTAGGATCCTGGGAATCCGGAAAGTCTAACCTTGTCTGTGGTATTCCGAGTAGGATTCCGGTAATGAGTGACCGTGACGTGCTTCAAACTTTAACCTGCTGGGCGTTGGTGACAGACGCAAAAGAGGGATTCTATTCCAGTAGGAGCGGGAACCAACCGGTGATTAGCCGTACTGTGACAGAGTGCGTTAGCATAGTTTTCACTGCGAGGATGGGATGTAGCCATCAGCCATGGGTGATGCCTCCAGACTGGTTAGCTGTGCGAGTGACAGCCGCACAGGATATTTCCCCGTGAGGAATGAAAGTAGCCACAGTTGATGGTGAACCCCTATACAAAGCTTGCCATGGAAAGGAGTAAGAAGGATTGAGTAGAAGGAGTAGGAGAGCAGGCGTCCGAGAGCTCTACAGCATCTCCATCCGCTTATCTGAAATTCCCACCAATGAATCTGCATAAGTGTTCTATCCCTTTTTCTTCTTTTTATTATTAATTATTCGAAAACCCATAAACCATTTTTAATCTGCCTAACTGAGATTTGCAAGGTGACCATAGCTTGCTTCATACCAACAATCTCTGTGGATTCGACCCTTACTCACGTAAGGTTTATTACTTGGACGACCCAGTACACTTGCTAGTTAGTTGAACGGAGTTGTGTCCACTCGTGCCAATTTCTAAAATCCAATTACAAGAAAATAGGAAACACAATTTCGTCCACCAAGTTTTTGGCGCCGTTGCCGGGGATTGTTCGAGTATGGACAACTGACGGTTCATCTTGTTGCTCAGATTAGGTAATTTTCTTTTCAAAAATCTTTTTCAGAAATTTTTCTTTTATTTTTCGTTTTTCCAAAAAGTATTTCCGAAAAAAATTAATAAAAATACAAAAAAATTAGAAAATCATAAAAATCAAAAATATTTTGTGTTCTTGTTTGAGTCTTGAGTCAATTTTTAAGTTTGGTGTCAATTGCATGCTTTTAAAATTTTTTCTTGCATTTTTCGAAAGTCTCATGCATTCATAGTGTTCTTCATGATCTTCAAGTTGTTCTTGACAAGTCTTCTTGTTTGATCTTGATGAATTCTTGTTTTGTGTCTTTTCTTGTTTTTCATGTGCATCTTTGCATTCATATTTTTCATGCATTAAAGATTTCTAAGTTTGGTGTCTTGCATTTTTTTTTTTACATCAAATATTTTTCAAAATTATGTTCTTGATGTTCATCATGATCTTCAAAGTGTTCTTGGTGTTCATCTTGACATTCATAGCATTCTTGCATGCATTCATTATTTTGATCTAAAAAATTTCATGCATTGAGTATTTTTGTTGTTTTTCTCTCTCATAATTAAAAATTTAAAAATAAAAAAAAAATATCTTTTCCTTATTTTCCTCCAAACTTTCGAAATTTTGGGTTGACTTGGTCAAAAATTTTTAAAATTAGTTGTTTCTTACAAGTCAAGTCAAAATTTCAATTTTTAAAAAAAATCTTATCTTTTCAAAATCTTTTTCAAAAATCATTTCTTTTTCATTTTTTTTATAATTTTCGAAAATTTCAAAATTATTTTTCAAAATATTTTCAAAAATCTTTTTCTTATCTTTATATCAAATTTTCGAAAATTAGCTAACAATTAATGTGATTGGTTCAAAAATTTGAAGTTTGTTACTTTCTTGTTAAGAAAGGTTCAATCTTTAAGTTCTAGAATCTTATCTTGTAGTTTCTTGTTAGCTAAGTCAATTTTAAAATTAAATCTTTTTCAAAATATCTTTTTCAAATATATCTTTTTATCTTTTATCTTATCTTTTTCAAAAATTTTATCTTTTTTTAAAATTTGATTTCAAAATATCTTATCTAACTTCTTATCTTCTTATCTTTTTCAAAATTTGATTTCAAATCTTTTTCAATCAACTAACTAACTTTTTGTTTGTTTCTTATCTTTTTCAAAACCACCTAACTACTTTTCCCTCTTCTATTTTCGAAAATATCTCTCCCTTTTTCAAAAATTCTTTTTAATTAATTAATTGTTTCATGTTTTAATTTTAATTACATTTTATCTCTAATTTTCGAAAATCACTAACTTCTTTTTCAAAAATTATTTTCGAAAATCTTCTTTCTCTTTTCTTCTTCTATTTAATTATTTAATTATTAACACTTCTCTTCACCTCTCTTCATCCACAAATCCGAATCTCCCTCTTCATTCTTCTACCCCTTTCTTCTTCTACTAACATAAGGGAATCTCTATACTGTGACATAGAGGATTCCTCTTTCTTTTCTTGTTTTCTTCTCTTTCTTATGAGCAGGAACAAGGATAAAAGCACTCTTGTTGAAGCTGATCCAGAACCTGAAAGGACTCTGAAGAGAAAATTAAGAGAAGCTAAATTACAACAATCCAGAAATAACCTTTCAGAAATTTTCGAACAGGAGAAGGATATGGCAGCCGAAAATAATAATAATAATGCAAGGAGAATGCTTGGTGACTTCACAAAGCCAACATCCAAATTTGATGGAAGAAGCATCTCCATTCCTGCCATTGGAGCCAATAACTTTGAGCTTAAGCCTCAACTAGTTGCTTTAATGCAACAAAACTGCAAGTTTTATGGACTTCCATCTGAAGATCCTTATCAGTTCTTAACTGAGTTCTTGCAAGTTTGTGATACTGTAAAGACGAATGGAGTTAATCCTGAAGTCTACAGACTCATGCTTTTCCCTTTTGCTGTAAGAGACAGAGCTAGAATATGGTTGGATTCACAACCTAAGGATAGCCTGGACTCCTGGGATAAGCTGGTCACTGCCTTCTTGGATAAATTCTTTCCTCCTCAAAAGCTGAGCAAGCTGAGAGTGGATGTTCAAACCTTCAAACAAAAAGATGGTGAATCCATCTATGAAGCTTGGGAAAGATACAAGCAGCTGACCAAGAGATGTCCATCTGACATGTTTTCAGAATGGACCCTATTAGATATATTCTATTATGGTCTCTCTGAATTTTCGAAAATGTCATTGGACCATTCTGCAGGTGGATCTATTCACCTGAAGAAAACACCTGAAGAGGCTCAAGAACTCATTGACATGGTTGCAAACAACCAGTTCATGTACACCTCTGAGAGGAATTCCGTGAATAATGGGGTCCCTCAGAAGAAAGGAGTTCTTGAAATTGATGCTCTGAATGCCATATTGGCTCAGAACAAAATGTTGACTCAACAGATCAACATAATCTCTCAAAATCTGAATGGATTGCAACATGCATCCAACAGTACTAGAGAGGTAGCTTCTGAAGAAGCTTATGATCCTGAGAACCCTGCCATGGCAGAGGTTAATTACTTAGGTGAACCTTATGGAAACACCTATAACTCATCATGGAGAAATCATCCAAATTTCTCATGGAAGGATCAACAAAAACCTCAACAAGGTTTTAACAATGGTGGACGCAATAGGCTGAATAATAGTAAGCCATATCCATCATCTTCTCAGCAACAGACAGAGAACTCTGATCAAAATAATTCTAATCTAGCCAATATAGTCTCTGATCTGTCAAAGGCCACTTTCAGTTTCATGAATGAAACAAGATCCTCCATTAGAAATTTGGAGGCACAAGTAGGCCAGCTGAGTAAGAAAGTTATTGAAACTCCTCCCAGTATTCTCCCAAGTAATACAGAAGAGAATCCAAAAGGAGAGTGCAAAGCCATTGACTTAGTCAACATGGCCGAATGCATCAAGGAGGAGAAGGACGAAAATCCTAGTGAGAAAGACCTCCTGGGACGTTCCTCAAGCAAGAAGGAGTTTCCTATTAAGGATCCTGAGGAATCTGAGGCTCATACAGAGACCATAGAGATTCCATTAAATCTCCTTCTGCCATTCATGAGCTCTGACTATTATTCATCCTCTGAAGAGGATGAAGATGTGACTGGAGAGCAAGTTGCTCAATACTTAGGAGCTATCATGAAGCTGAATGCCAAGCTGTTTGGTAATGAGACTTGGGAAAGTGAACCTCCCTTGCTCATTAGTGAACTGGATACTTGGATTCAGAAAACTCTACCTCAAAAGAAACAAGATCCTGACAAGTTCTTAATACCTTGCACCATTGGCACCATGAGCTTTGAAAAAGCTCTATGTGATCTTGGGTCAGGGATAAATCTGATGCCACTCTCTGTAATGGAGAAGCTGGGAATCATTGAGGTACAACCAGCCTTGTTCTCATTACAATTGGCAGATAAGTCTTTGAGACAAACTTATGGAATGGTAGAGGACGTTTTAGTAAAGGTTGAAGGCCTTTACATCCCTGCTGATTTCATAATCCTAGACACTTGGAAGGAAGATGATGAATGCATCATCCTAGGAAGACCTTTCCTAGCCACAGCAGAAGCTGTGATAGATGTCAACAGAGGAGAGTTAGTCCTTCAATTGAATGGGGACTACCTTGTGTTTAAAGCACATGGCCATCCCTCTGTGACAAAAGAGAGTAAGCATGAAGAGCTTCTCTCAGTTCAAGGTCAAGAAGAGCCCACACAGTCAAACTCTAAGTTTGGTGTTGTGAGGCCACAACCAAACTCTAAGTTTGGTGTTAAGACCCCATATCCAAACTCTAAGTTTGGTGTTGGGATTATACAACATTGACCTGATCACCTTTTAGCTCCATGAGGGCCACTGTCAAGCTATTGACATTAAAGAAGCGCTTGTTGGGAGGCAACCCAATTTTATTTATCTAATTTTATTTTATTTTGTTTCTTTGTTATTTTTGTGTTTAATTAGGTACATGATCATGAGGAGTCACGAAAAAATCAAAAAAATTAAAAACAGAGTCAAAAACAGAAGAAAAAAATTTTTCACCCTGGAGGACGCACGGGCTGGCGTTCAACGCCCAGAAGGTGCATCTGGCCGGCGTTTAACGCCAGAACGTGCACCATTCTGGCGCTGAACGCCAGAAACAAGCAACAACCTGGCGTTAAACGCCAGGAAGGTGCACAGAGAGGACAAACTGGCGCTGAACGCCAGAAACAAGCATGAAACTGGCGTTCAACGCCAGAAACATGCATCACATGGGCGTTGAACGCCCAGAACATGCACCAATGGGCGTTTAAACGCCAGAATGGTGTGCCAAGGCATTTTACATGCCTATTTGGTGCAGGGATGGAATTCCTTGACACCTCAGGATCTCTGGACCCCACAGGATCCCCACCTACCATATTCCCACCTTACCTTCTAATCCTATTTTTGTGATTTGAATTCCCCATGTCACAATTCCCAATCTTCTTCACCATTCACATCAATCTCCTCTTCCCCATACACCCCACCTACCTCTACAATTCAACTTCTCTTTCCCACCCAATCCCACCCACATAGCCGAACCTACTTCTCCCCCTTTCTCCCATATTCTCTTCTTCTTCTTCTACTTTTCTTTTCTTTCTTGCTCGAGGGCGAGCAATATTTTAAGTTTGGTGTGGTAAAAGCATAGCTTTTTTCTTTTCCATTACCATTAATGGCACCTAAGGCCAGAGAAACCTCAAAGGGAAGACAAAAGCTTCCACCTCTGAGTCTTGGAAGATGGAAAGACTCATGTAAACTGGAATAGCTCAGTTGGTTAGAACATGTGGCTGCAAATCAAGAGATCCCTGAGATACCTCAGGGAATAAATGATCCTCCACACAACTATTGGGAGCAACTATGGATAGAAGCACCAAAATTACTATAAATCATTCAACAGAAGCAAGGAAGAGACATAGAGGAGCTCAAAGAGCACCATTGGACCTTCAAGAAGGCACCACCCTCACTCAGGTGGACTCATTCCTTGTTCTTTATTTTCTTTCTGTTTTTCGTTTTTAATATTGTGTTTATCTATGTTTTGTGTCTTTACTTCATGATCATTAGTATGTAACCATGCCTTAAAGATGATGAATAATTCCATGAATCCTTCACCTCTCTTAAAATGAAAAATGTTTTAATTCAAAAGAACAAGAAGTACATGAATTTCGAATTTATCTTTGAATTTAATTTAATTATATTGATGTGGTGGCAATAATTTTTGTTTTCTGAATGAATGCTTGAACAGTGCATATTTTTGATCTTGTTGTTTATGAGTGTTAAAATTGTTGGCTCTTGAAAGAATGATGAACAAAGAGAAATGTTATTGATGATTTGAAAAATCATGAAATTGATTCTTGAAGCAAGAAAAAGCAGTGAAAAGCAAAGTTTGTGCGAAAAAAAAAATAATAGAAAGAAAAAGAAAAAGCAAGCAGAAAAAGCCAATAGCCCTTAAAACCAAAAGGCAAGGGTAGCAAGGATCCAAGGCTTTGAGCATCAATGGATAGGAGGGCCCAAGGAAATAAAATCCAGGCCTAAGCGGCTAAATCAAGCTGTCCCTAACCATGTGCTTGTGTCATGAAGGTCCAAGTGAAAAACTTGAGACTGAATGGTTAAAGTCGTGATCCAAAGCTAAAGAGTGTGCTTAAGAGCTCTGGACACCACTAACTGGGGACTCTAGCAAAGCTGAGTCACAATCTGAAAAGGTTCACCCAGTTATGTGTCTGTGGCATTTGTGTATCCGGTGGTAATACTGGAAGACAAAGTGCTTAGGGCCACAGCCAAGACTCATAAGTAGCTGTGTTCAAGAATCAACATGCTTAACTAGGAAAGTCAATAACACTATCTGAAATTCTAAGTTCCTAGAGAAGCCAATCACTCTAAACTTCAAGGGAAAAAGTGAGATGCCAAAACTGTTCAGAAGCAAAAAGCTACAAGTCCCGCTCATCTAATTAAATTAATATTCATTGATATTTTGGACTTTATAGTATATTCTCTTCTTTTTATCCTACTTGATTTTCAGTTGCTTGGGGACAAGCAACAATTTAAGTTTGGTGTTGTGATGAGCGGATAATTTATACGCTTTTTGGCATTGTTTTCATATAGTTTTTAGTAAGTTTAAGCTACTTTTAGGGATGTTTTCATTAGTTTTTATGTTAAATTCACATTTCTGGACTTTACTATGAGTTTGTGTGTTTTTCTGTGATTTCAGGTAAATTCTGACTGAAATTGAGGGATTTGAGCTAAACGCTGAAGAAGGCTGACAAAAGGACTACTGATGCTGTTGGATTCTGACCTCCCTGCATTCGAAATGGATTTTCTGGAGCTACAGAACTCCAATTGGCGCGCTCTCAACGGCGTTGGAAAGTAGACATCCAGGGCTTTCCAGCAATATATAATAGTCCATACTTTATTCGAAAAATGACGACGTAACTTGGCGTTGAACGCCAAGTACACGCTGCTGTCTGGAGTTAAACGCCAGAAAAACGTCATGATCCGGAGTTGAACGCCCAAAACACGTCATAACCTGGAGTTTGACGCCAAGAAATGCCTTAGCTCGTGGAATGATCAAGCTCAGCCCAAGCATACACCAAGTGGGCCCCGGAAGTGGATTTATGCATCAATTACTTACTCATGTAAACCCTAGTAGCTAGTCTAGTATATATAGGACATTTATCTATTGTATTAGACATCTTTGATCTCAGTTTTGTTTTATTCTTCATCTTAGGGGATCATTGATCACGTTAGAGAGGGCTGGCCATTCGGCCATGCCTGAACTCTTTGCTTATGTATTTTCAACGGTGGAGTTTCTGCACACCATAGATTAAGGGTGTGGAGCTCTGCTGTACCTCAAGTATTAATGAAGTTCTATTATCTTTTATTCAAATCTCTTCTATTCTTATTCCAAGATATTCATTCGTACCCAAGAACATGATGAATGTGATGAGTCAAAATTACCCTCATTATCATTCTCACTTATGAACGCGCGTGATTGACAACCACTTCCGTTCTACATGCAACAGAGCTTGAATGCGTATTTCTTAGATTCCCCAACAGAATCTTCGTGGTATAAGCTAGATAGATGGCGGCATTTATGAGGATCCGGAAAGTCTCACCTTGTCTGTGGTATTCCGAGTAGGATCCTGGGAATCCGGAAAGTCTAACCTTGTCTGTGGTATTCCGAGTAGGATTCCGGTAATGAGTGACCGTGACGTGCTTCAAACTTTAACCTGCTGGGCGTTGGTGACAGACGCAAAAGAGGGATTCTATTCCAGTAGGAGCGGGAACCAACCGGTGATTAGCCGTACTGTGACAGAGTGCGTTAGCATAGTTTTCACTGCGAGGATGGGATGTAGCCATCAGCCATGGGTGATGCCTCCAGACTGGTTAGCTGTGCGAGTGACAGCCGCACAGGATATTTCCCCGTGAGGAATGAAAGTAGCCACAGTTGATGGTGAACCCCTATACAAAGCTTGCCATGGAAAGGAGTAAGAAGGATTGAGTAGAAGGAGTAGGAGAGCAGGCGTCCGAGAGCTCTACAGCATCTCCATCCGCTTATCTGAAATTTCCACCAATGAATCTGCATAAGTGTTCTATCCCTTTTTCTTCTTTTTATTATTAATTATTCGAAAACCCATAAACCATTTTTAATCTGCCTAACTGAGATTTGCAAGGTGACCATAGCTTGCTTCATACCAACAATCTCTGTGGATTCGACCCTTACTCACGTAAGGTTTATTACTTGGACGACCCAGTACACTTGCTGGTTAGTTGAACGGAGTTGTGTCCACTCGTGCCAATTTCTAAAATCCAATTACAAGAAAATAGGAAACACAATTTCGTCCACCAGGTGTGCATATTGTACTTGGTTTGCCTTTGTGATTAACTGCTAATTGTTCTACTTGCTGTAACTGTTTGTTTGTGCTTGAACTTCCTATCTGTGTTTGCAATTGGGACTCTGTTGGATTGTGGTGATTTGGTTGATGGTTGGATTGTTTGGGCCTATGGCCGTGGTTGGATTGTTTGGGCCTAGGGCCGTGGTTGGATTGAGATAGACCGATGGTTGGTTTCGGTTTTGTGTTTCAGATTTGGAAAAATGTGAAAGGCCATTTTGGTTCAGCATAGATAAACCTTTTTGAAAGGCTTTTGATGTTTTTGAGAATTGAACGGTTCCTCTTTCAGAAAAGATTTCCGACTTTACCTTATTGAAAAATGTTGTTTTTGAAAAGAGGCATAAGACAGTTATTAATCACTGGTGCGGTTATCTTCATGTATTCTATTACAGTAATTCCCAAAAACCCTCTACTGAGAACCCTTTCGAGGATGATGTTCTCACCCCCCTCCCCCCACATTTTTCCCTTTTCAGGATATGGGCGCAGAAGTTACGAAGAGCTTATTTAATTGTTGTTGTGATGCTTTGTATTGTTTTAGTTATGGATTATTGTACCCTCGCCTTTATCTTGATATATTCTGTAAGAGGGATAGGAATTGTATTGGTTAATGCTTGTAATAATATTTATATATATGTATGTATAGATATATGTATGTACTCTTTATGAGTTTCTGTAAGTTGTATGGTATGTGTGGATGTACATTGTATAGCAAAAGTATTTTTGGGAGCGGTATTGCGGTTTAAAGTTTCAAACAGGCTCATATTTTAGTATTAAATAGTATAAAAGTCGTCGTAATGTCCAAGCTATCAGAGTCGCGCAGCCGGAAGCGTGAGCTTTGGTAGTTAGGGTGTTACAGTATTCACCGCTGAATTTATAAATGAAAAATGTTATATAATAAATAAATATGATTTTTTTGTTAGTAATTAATTGATAATAATTTAAATTTATATTTATTAAAATTTTACACATATGAATAAATACCGTTTGTATCTATATTTTTTAAAATTTACATACATAAATTAATAAAAATTATTTATTAAAAATAATGTAATATTTATACTGACTAAATAATAATAACAAAAAATATTAAAAATTACTAACTCTCCATGAATTTATCTTTATAAATTACACTCAATTATCAATGAGTAAAGCCATAGTAATTATTATAGTGAGTGATGAAGCCTTAGTAATTGTATATATCTCACATGCCATGATTATTATTATTTTTATTAACTTTTCCAATGATAACATATGGGAGTTCCAAATACAATGTTTGTATCTATATATGTCACGATTATGGTAGCTTATAGTGTTTTTGAAATAGTATTTGATAGAGTTCGTTAGAAATCACATTGGATACATTCATTATCTACTAATAAAGTAATTTCTACTAATTAATGTGTTTATATATTTATTTTTCTTAAAAAATGATTTGTTTAAAAATTATCAATATTGTAATAATAATAGCTTAATGAGATTATTGGTCGTCAAGATAGTAATAAGTACTTGACCTATTTATTATGGTGTTTTCTTTAAGAGAATAACGGATATTAAAGAAAAAAATTGAACACCAACGACGAAGGAGAATAATTATCATTATATATGTAAGATAACATGTAGTAGATGATACATGAATTATTATTTACATTACTTATTTTATAAAACTTTAAATTCTGTGTGTGTTCATTTATATGTGATTATTTTATATTTTTTTCATTTCTTTTTTATTTGTCATTTTTTTAATATATAATTATTAAACATGTCTAAAATTAACCATAATCAAATGATAATATTACTAATAAAAAATACTTAATTAATGAAGTGAGAATACAGTTAAATAAATATGAATTTAATTTTGATATACGTAATAGTATAAAAAATTTTATACAATCATCTAAATATATTCATTTGTTAAATGATCATTTATTGATAAATAAAAAAAGTAATTATTTTTAGTAATATAATATTATGTAATTAAATATATATAAAATTATTTTATATTCACATACAGTAAATCAAAATTAATTCTAATATATATATAAGTAATACTTCAATAATAAATATTACATAAAAAAAATAGAAGTGACAGATTACGTGCGTGAAAAAAAAGGAAAAAAAGATGCAGATGAAAAGGAAAAGTAGATGGAGTAAATATATTATATATGGAAAAGTATGAGGAGCTAATGAAATATTTATACAATGTATACAATAGAGGTTTATGGAGTATTAGAGATATAATTATTAGTGTTACACTTTTCTATGAGCTGAAGTTTTTGGGATGAGTGGTATCATGACATGGTATTAAAGCGCTAGACTCGAAAGGTCAAGGGATCCATTATATATTTCTATCCAACTGCAATTAATATCTCAAATTTTCACATACATAACGCTACGTCAATGTATGTATTTGCAAAGCTTCAACAAGGAAGAGGACGTTGAGAATGGTAAGTAAAATGTGTATATGGGAAATAGTTAAATTAAATGTGACGAAATTAATTTTTTTAAAAATTTAATTTTGATGTATTATCAGTATAAAATTGTTTTATACATATATTTAATCACATAATTTTATATTATAAAAATAATTATTTTTTATATTGACCGCGTGAATGATCATCCGAAAGGACGGTTATAATTATATGACTGTGTAAAATATTTTACACTATCAGTGTATTAAAATTAAACTCTTTTTTTAATAATTTAATTTGATAAAATAAACTACATGAATGATTATATTTCTAATATATTTTTCTATGTAAGATTATCTTTTAAATTTAGATTTATATGATTCTTTACGTAGATCATTCTCTTTTTTTATTTGTTTCATGCTATTTTTTTTCGCTTCTAGTGGAGATAAGAAAAATCGAATTCTACATTTTTTGGTCATAAAAATTTTAATATTATGTTATAAATTTATTTTTTTTTCAAAATTTTAACATGATAAGATGACTATGAAGTACAAAAATAATTATATCTCTAACATTAAAATATGTATTAATATAAAAAGATCATTTTACTATGACTTTATTACGGTGACTATGATATTTTAAAATGTATATATTTGCTAAAATTAAAATAACACTACTTTTATTGTTAAATAACGCTTTTCAAACAAAATATTGCTTAAAAAATATTAACAAAATATTAAAAAATATATATTAATTTAATTTTAACAACACTTACATATAATCATGTAACTACCTTAGCATAATCATATTCAAATTCATCGTATAATTGTGTCTGATAAAATAAATTTTTTATTATTATATTTATATATATATAAAAGTATAACACACATTTATTTAAGTTCGTTAGTAAACACTTAAATTGATTTTCCAAAATTTTCAAATTAGATATAATTGATTTGAAACAAATTTTTATTCCGTAAAAGTTTTTGAAAATTATTTTTATCGGATTGAGATACATGTTGAGTAAAGGATTTTTTATTTTAATAAATAAAATAAATATAATATTTACTGAAATAAATATTTTTATGGAAATTTATCGATTTAAATTCCTTTACCAATTTAAAAAAATACATGTATCTCGTTTACAGTGTAAACAAGATATACAATTGACTTGCCATATTATACTATAAACGAAATACATGAAAAATCATCTTGTTTACACTATAAATGAGATATGTCAAAGAAATTTAAATAGGTAAATTCTCGTAAAAATATTTATTTCGGTAAATATTATATTTATTTTATTTATTAAAATAAAAAATCTGTTGAGTAAATAAATTTTAATAAATTTTATTATAAGACAATTATCAACAAAATTAATACTAAAAAATTTATAAAAAATAAAAATTTATTAAAAACTAAAATATCTTATCTAAAATTTTTTATAGATTAATTTAGGTTTTTATTCAAGTTTTTAATTTAGAATTTAGTTTATATAAATAGTGAGTGTAATCAAAGCAATTTACACATGTATATTCAGTATATTTGTGTACATGATTTCAAGTGCTACCGAAGTCAGTTATCTCACTCATTATATATCGAAGTGCCAACAAACCAATTAAAAATTAGTTACCATTTTCAATAAAGGGTATAATAATTCCATGGTAATAAACAAACAAAATCATGCAATAAATTTAGGTGTTTGTTACGGTACGATGATAAATTAATACGTACCGATACGTTTAAAATGTGGACAAATAACAATAAGCTATGTGAAATTTATTTTCCACGTCAGCATTTAATTTTTTCTTTTTTAAATATATAATATATCACTACTTTTACTAAAACACCCTTTTAATTAAATAAAAATAAAAAATATTTATTTATTTAATTTTATAAAAAGACTTAAACATCCTTTCTTTATTTGATTAGACAAAAATATCCTTTTAAATTAATCAAATTTTAAAATTCAATTAATTCTAATTTTATAGTTTCAAATGATTGAAACAACAAAACAAAAATACATTAAAAAAACAAAAAATCAAAATTGTTCTTCATCTTTATTAAACATATTAAAAAAATAAAAAACTAAAATTGTTCTTCATGTACATTCAGAAATCTTCTCGTTGAGGCCTCTGTCTGAAGGTTTCCTCTTCTTCATCTTCTTCTCTCCTCTTCCTATCTGCTGAGATGCCCTAGCCAATTACCCAACCCAGCAACCTTAACTCCACACAACGCTAAACGCGAACCCATCCCTCCCATCACCTTCGAGCTCCTCCTTCCTCTCTCCGTCATCGATCTAACTACCTCACCTCCGTCCATCTCCCGACGCCGTCGCCGAAATGAGCTTCGAAGCCACCGTCGTTATCGTGCAGCTCTGTTCCACCATCGTGCAGCTACTGTTTCAGCTTTGAAAGCATCGTCGCGCAGCTCGGTTCCATCGTCGCCGAGGTCGCCTCCTTTTTCCGTCGAGCAGCTCTGTTCCATCGTCGCCGGCGCTATCTCTGTTCCTTTTTCCTTCACGTGGAACACACTCATAAGAGCATATGCTAGAACCGCAGATCAAAAACACAAGTCCATGGAACTTTATAGAGCAATGTTAATGATGGAACGAGAACAACAAAGTGCAGCGGTTATTCCTGATAATTACACATACCGTTTTGTATTAAAGGCATGTGCTTACTTGTTCTCTCTTTCTAAAGGGAAACAGGTGAATGCTCATGTATTGAAACTTGGGTTTGAATCGGATACTCATATTTGTAACAGTTTGATTCATTTTTATGCAACTTGTGGGTTTCTAGACTTGGCACACAAGGTGTTCGAGAAAATGTCTGAGAGAAGTGAGGTTTCATGGAACATCATGATTGACTCTTATGCAAGTGCTGGTGAGTATGACACTGCATTGAGAATGTTCTATGAGATGCAGAGGATTCATGATCCTGACGGTTACACCATGCAAAGTGTGATTAGTTCCTGTACTGGATTGGGTGCTTTGTCTTTGGGTTTGTGGGCTCATGCTTATATCTTGAAAAGCAGTGACAAGAACATGATTGATGATGTTTTGGTTAACACTAGCTTGTGTGATTCCTTTAAGTAAACAAATTATATGACTCCTAAACGATTCTTAGGTTAACATACTTGTGGATGCTTCAGTATGCCAGATTTGTTACTAGGTCTATGCAATTCTCAAAACATTTTTTTCTTAACCTTTTGGCCTGTTCTTGGTTTGATTGATGTCTTAAACTTCTAATGACATTGTTGCAGAATGATCCTAAAGTCCTTAATTATTAACCAAGCTCTGAATGCTATCTAAAATACACCAACCAAAATATCTATAAATTGTTTTAAATTGATATAACTGATGTGAGTATGTGACGAATAAGCATTGCAAGTAAGACAAGTGCAACTAATATGTTCTAAATTCATGAACTCTTGGCTTCACTTGGGCCATTGTCATATTTAATTGAACACATAAAGCTTCTCTCTCTGGCTCTCTGATTTTGTCTCTTCTGTTTCTGTGGCAGGATATTATATGACAAGCGATATAATCTCTTCCATTATCCAGTCTCAGACGAAGATGCTCCTAACTATCACTCAATTATCCAGAACCCGATGGACACGGTAACCATGTTACAGTGTGTTGATAATGGCTGGCATATTACACGTTCTGCATTCCTGCAGGACATTGATCTTATTGTTTCCATTGCAAAGGTATGCATCCTGTGGCCTTTAACTTGGCTGGGTCCTATCCAATGTCCATTCTTGTGATGTGACATAGTTAAAAATGATTGAGAGTGCTTTATTATATGATATTTTGGTTAACAAAGTTAAATTTCTTGCCACTTTCTCATATAACTCAAGCTGTTTCATGAGTTGTGAAGGTTCTTTAAATGATTAAGGCTCAAATATTTATTTATCATCACATCACTTGTACTGGTTTAGGCTTATAAACAATGCTTGCCTGTTTCCTTGCATATTAAGAATCTCAAACTTATTTTTTAGCCAAAATATACATATATTAAGGCACTAATTTTTTGTACTAGAATCTCATTGACAACATCAAATATGAGTTTTCTTTGCATTTCTTCAAGATTATTTATCCTAAGAATCTTCCCAGCATTGTGCTTCATATTGAACTGCAGCTTGTTTGTCTTCAATAGTTCAAGTGCAAAGAACAACTTTGGGTTTATCAGGTGACCTGGTGAATGAACTGCCTGGATTAAGCTGGGGCTACTGAGCAACCCTGATGCGAGCAATATTTCTGCTATGTATTTACGGTCAGAATCTTTTCTCTCTCTGCAATTGGTGAATTTCTCGCCATTATCGTCATTTTGCCAAAGAACTTTATCCAAATTCTGAGTTTGAAGGTCATCATCACTGGTTCCATTGCTGAAGTTGGCCTTTGTGTTATTGAATGAAAGAGGAAGGTCCAATGCATGCCCTATGTTATCAGGAGTGGCTAAAGCTTCATCTGTAGAAATATAAATATGAAAGAGTTAAAATGTAATCCAAACTCCTTTCCTATAGATGATTTTATGTGAATATCACAAAAACTGTGTAGAATATACCTAAATCTTTTGAGATTTCTGTCTTCTTTTTGATTGGAGAAGGTGGGTCTTCACTGTAAAATTGCAGATCAAGAACAGAAACTGGACTTTGTTGTTCTGAAGTAACTGTTATCATGGCCATAGCACTTTCCTTGCTTAGCTCCTTTGTAGCAGTCTGATCAATGAAAGAATATTAAACCTAGTACTTTATGCATATGGGCAACCATTGTATAATGGGAGGAAGAAATACTTACATTTTGATTCATGTGAGTCACCTGTTGAATGGAAATGTTGTTGTTGCTTTCAGAATGATCAGCTTGGGTGCCCTCTATGTCACGGTGAGAATCCATGCTTCTGTTGCTGTCAACATTGGAGGAAATAATATCAACTTGATGCTTAAAGTTCCTCTTTTGACACCGGATCTTGCTGAAGCCTTCATTTCTTTGCTGCAAGGTACAAACTTTTTGCTTTAGGGGTGGAACTTAGGGACAATGACTCTGATGATTGCTTGTGTTGTCTTCTTTTACTTTTGGACTCTGATGATTGGTTTGTAGGTGAATGCTTCTCAAAACCAAACTTATTTTGTACTCTTGGGCTTCTAGTCTCTGCTGTATGGCTGGAGTTATTGGTGTCCTCTCCATTGATGACCTGAGGGACTTTTGAGGCTTGCATTAATTTTGAAGTTTTCTTCGTGTTACTCTTATCTGCAGAATGGAAGCGTTGACTAAAAGGATTTGTTGAACTGGTTCCTTTTGCTGTTTGACTTTCAATATTGTCAAGCAATCTTCCATCTTTGGGATCATTGGTAGAAAACTTGATGTGGCCTGATTTGCCATTAGTCATTTCTTTGGTGACAATGCCTCTGCTATTGACAGATTTAGGCAACTTCAAAGGGGTTATCCTTGGTCTTGTGCAACAAGGTACCAAGTATGTTAGCAAAGTGTCAATTTTGCAGTTATCAACATCGATTACAAGGATGTAAGCCATGTTCTCTATAAATGTGGCCATGTTACTCTGCCATCTCCATAAATCACATAGATAGTGTTCTCTAGAGGAGACAGGTAGAGATACAAAGATCTGCCAGAGTTATAGGTAAGTTCATATTTTTGTTAAATGATTCTAGGATTAGACCTATTGAAGCATTATAGTTGGTATTTCTTTTTGGGAAAAAGGCCTAATAGTAATATGTCTCTTCCCAATAACAGTTACTATTGTAGGATTTTAAGAAAATAGAGAAAACAGTGAAAATAATAAAAAACCGATTTTTGTTTTCACAGCCTGTTTTTCCTTTTAATTTCTGAAATTTTGAAAACAGAAAACACTTGAAATGAAAAGCAAACTAAATGCACCCTAAGATTTTATTTTTGTCGTTTAGTTTTTTCTTCGCAAATCTTGAGAATATAATATATGGAAAATAGAAAATAAAAGATGGAAACTATGTTGTTTCACATTGTTATTGCATTTTCTTGTTGCAAACTACACTTCCCTATTAAAAAAATGGTGAATGTGTGTTCTTGTATCAGGGTTATGCTTATCTACCAGCTGGAATATGCATGTCAACAATGGGGAGGCATGTTTCATATGAACAAGCCATAGCATGGAAAGTGCTTGCTGCAGAAGACAACACTGTTCATTGCTTAGCTTTCTCTTTTATAAATTGGTCATTTGTATGATAATGGATCCAATTTGGTGTTTCCCACTTTGAACATTAAAAAAGAATTGAAAGGGGGCAAATATGGAAGTTCCAAATTTTTGTTCATATACTGTAACTCACAGGATCAAGTTTGCATTTAATTCGATTTCATTTATTTCTTATTGTAGTGCAGAGACCAAATTATGTTGTAAATTTTCTTTAGTGCTTTTCTGATAGTTTAAGGAATTTCATGTTTTTCTGACAACTTAGTATTATAATTCATGGCTGATGACTACTAATGTTAGTATCATATGTTTTTGTGACCAACCACTTACCCCATTTTTTTTTTATTTTCAAATAGATTATTTTTTTTGGGTGGGGGAATAAACTTTTTCAAGGTAAAAGAGGTTACAGAATATAAAATTTAGAAACAGAATATTATTGAATACAGAATGTGAATTCAACAAAAATGATATTACATTAGCTTTCTAAACGTGTGTAATTCAAAACTACTCTAGCATAGTAAATTCAACAAAAAAAGGATGAATTCATTATTCACTTGTCCTATTCAAAAGTGAGAAGACAATTATTTTAGCTCAATATACAGCAACAAACCATCATATTTACAAGTTTTGACCTACCCCATGTACATTCACAAGAAGGCAAAGTGTGTCTCTGTTTATTTTACCACTAACAGCCCTGAATGAAGAAATGAACCAAAAGTTAGTTTCTCCTTTTAGAATAAATATTATAAGATAACAACAAACATAAAACCATGTGAAACAAAATATCAGAATCAGAAAATTTACACCCTTATGTGATTCACTAATAAAAGAAAGAGGAGATAAAATTTATAACAGAAAAACTTGCAACACAACCTTAGAAAAGACATATAGTATGGAGCCAAGTCTCCCCCATCAAGTTCATACGGATGCAAAATAATGCTATTAATATAACCATTGCTGAAACAATAGTCTGCAAGATGCAAAGTCAGCACAGCATATTGGATTAAGTACCAGTATGAAGCCTAAGACATACCAGTAGATAATATAAAAGTACCAACAGACCATCTGGATTCTGTGTACCATATTTGACAACATTTCCGCATAGCATAAGATCTCGTGCATTACACTATTGATGGGTCTAAAGATCTTCAATTAAAAAAATTAAAGTTTTCAACTCAAATAACTATTTCATGCCTAACAATGTATGGAAAATAGGTAAAACTCTAAAGTCTAATGACCTTAGCCTGAAACATCAAGAAATACTAACAGTCTTACAAATTGCATGTTCATTATCCATGTTTTGAATCATTATGCTGAGATACTGAAGTAATGGTGCCTCAATTCTTGAATTTTCACTGATATCAAGCATTCGAACGAATTCCGCAACCACTTGGCGATCCATGAAACATCTGAACCATTTAATCAAATACAAAATTCAAAATTTTTAAGATAATACTAACAAGATCATAAGCAACGAGATTTTCCCAACAAGATCTTACTCAAGAATGGATGGATCATGTTTATCACCATAAGTAATTATCTCCACAACAGACTGCAATAAATCCAGCACTAATTCCTGCATAAAACAGCATGCATAATCACAAGATGCTTTTTGTTCAATGAAAACAAAATACCACAATGCGAATAAAATTGACTTGTGTTACCCTGTTACGCATGTTCACAACTTTGATCTGCTTCAGTTCATCAATTACGGATCTGTAACCGGAAAATCATCAACAGCAATATTTATAATAAACAAGTTAAAGTTCCGTAAACAACAAAAGCCTCATAAGGCACTACAGAAACTTAATTTCCACAACAAACTTCACGAAAAGATCAGGTCACTACCAAAGAGAAAGATCATCAAAAATCTCAAAACAGACTCTTTAATCCTGTATAATAGCATTAATAAAAACAAGTTCTAATTCCGGTAACAAGAGTCCCATAAAGCACCAATGAAACTCAATTTATACAATCAAATTCATGAATAATCAAGTCACTACCTAAGAAGACCATCAGAATCTCATATCAAACCTTATCAAAGCAAATCCAGGACAATGTAATATATAAGAAACAAGTTCAAGCTCTGGAAAGTGGAAACAACTAAAGCCCTGTAATGCACAACAGAAACTCAATTTTCACTCTAAAACACACAAGTGAACAACCAAGTCACAACTACACTACTAAAGGATCAGCAAAATATTGAAACGAACCTTAGCAAATCCATAACAGTATCATTGATAAGAAATAAGTTCGAGGGATATGATGCATGGCTTCGGGTACATACTGACCGTCGAAGTCTAAGGTTTTTTTCTTGGTTGAGCTTCTGCTCTCTGAACTCGAAGGAAGGAAACTGGAATGGAGATGGATTTTTCTACTGAGTAGTCTGAGAAGAGGGGGGCAGAATCGTGACGGAGACAGAGGCCAGGCGACGAACACAACTCAGAAGACGGTGGTGGGTTGGAAGAATCTGCGACGACCATTTAGCCACTGGAATGAAAACTTTTGCTTTGGATACTTGTAATAAGTAGCCCTTGTCAGATGGTATAACTGAAAAAGGAATAGTAACTTGAGCAATAGGTTCTTGGTAGGAACTCGCGTCAACAACTTCTGTAAATCCAAAAGCTTTTGCTGCGGCAACAACAAACACAATAACAATTAATGAACCAAGGATTGTGCTAGGTGAAAAAACAATATTCAGATCGATTTCAGGACTGATTTTGGCACCTTTTTCACACTTATGTGGATTCTTATCCACGCCAATTATTCGAGATGCTCCCCTTAGTTTTGCACCTTGTGCAACCTAATTAAAGGAGAATTCATAAATTATCTTGTAGTTTGGAAATGATAATTAGTAATCAATTGAGAACTGAAAAGTTAAGATAGACAGAGTTGTTCGCTGCACTTACAGAAAGGCCAACAGTTCCGAGACCAAATATCACCCCAGTTGATCCTTTTGTCACATTAGCAACATTCCATGCTGCGCCTAGACCTTCCATGAGTGACATAATCAATCAGAAACCAAGAATTTATCAATGGAATTAAGAGTTATGAATTCATCGAAGCAAGGCAGCAACTAGAGTTTAGTGGGCACTCTAATATTACTTTTAGATCAAGACTATACTCTAAGAAAATGCATGAAATGCCACTTTGATTCTAGACATATTATGTTTCAATACATGAAATGCCACATATAAGAACCATTCCCAACCCAAGCAAAATGTGAACTTCTAAGTTTAAGTTAAGCAATCATTATTTCAGGCATTCAATAAGCCCAACAACACATGAAGTCAGTATTTTGTATTAACAACTTCTGAAGAGGCAGCAGCTATGTATGAGCGTGAGAATCCATCAACCCAGTTAAATAGTTTCCAGTAAGTATCAGAACAAGAAAATTACAAATACAAGAAATAGAAAGCCTAAGATCATTATGAAACTATACTTACTTTTAAATCATGTGAAAGTTTTAAATTTTCTTCAAGATCATTTTTTCTTTTGGCCAACTCATTAGATGCAGCTGTGATGGCTTCATTTTGCTTGTCATTGACTGCCTAATAAACAAAAAATATGTGAATTTGGGAATTGTAGTTCAACAAACTGCTGAAAGATAACCATAAATAACAAAGACATCAATAGTGATTTACTGAGTGAAACATAATAGATTAGTGAAAGACACACATATGAGCTGAGTAACTTTACCTTTTTTCCCTGATCAGGCAGCATATTCAAAACTGAGCATAAATGAACTTTTAATTATTTAAACAAAAGCTGCATCAACCAGCCCCTTCTCTCGGGTATAATCCAAATCACTCGAACTCCCACTTCCACTTCAAAATCCCAGAAAAAAGGGAAAACCCCACTTGCACTAGAACTCCCACATCAAGAGGGAATGATCAAAATGCAAAGAAATATCCCTCAGAGCTAATAAATAAATAAGATAAAATATAAGCACATGAATCCAAAAATTGCAATTAACATGAGAAAAGCATGGATTGCATGTACAGAGGCAGCATCAAACTTAATTTCACAAGTACAGTTCAGCAGGGCAGCAGGTAGAATCAGGTCACATGAAACAGAAACAGCACAGTAATGATCACACCAACATCATTCAGCAAACAAGCAGTATTAAGCCATGTTGGATAATCAAGAAAGGAGCAATTATCAGGCCTAGAATCCTCTAACCACAACCTAGCTACCTAACAGCATATATATCTATCTATCCTAACAAACAGAATTAATCAGCAATCTAACTAAAAATAACAACAGAATTAATAAAAGAAAGTAAAGAAACAGAGCAGGAAGCAGGGATGAGGCAGGGACCTGGAATGTAGTAGAGACAGACTGGGAAATGGAAAGGGGAAGAAGAGCAGAAGTAGTGCCACCCAGAGTTGGTGGTGGCCGGCTGAGCTCGCGGCGGCGCATAGAGTGGCGCGAACGGCGGAACGATGCAGGGCAGAGAGATTCAGCTTCTCTCTGTGGCAGTGACGAGAGCTGGGGGGCAGAAGCGTTCGAAGGGAAGAGGAGAGGCGAGAAGAGAAGAGGGAAGGTAAGAATGGTGGTCAGCTTGCCGGACGGTGGGTCGCCGAAAGAGAGGAGCGGTGAGAGGGGGGTGAGAAGAGGGAAGAAAAATAGGTAGAGAGGGAGGTGACTAATTTAGGGTTCAGCAGCTTCGTTTAGTTTAGTTTAGCCTTTCCTTCTTTTTTCTTCTTTTCTTTTTTTTTTTAAAGAGAAACGCAGTTTAGAAGTATTACTTTCAAACCAAAAATCCGCTAAAAAATCGGACGGTTCTGTCAGTTTATCGGTTAACCGTCGTTCGACCGGTTTTTATTGGTTTTTTGTCAAGCGATTTCTAATTTTATTCGAACCGGTTAGATAACCGGATTTCGGTTATTTTGGTTGAACCGATCGGTCCGGTTCAATTTTTAGAACCATGGTTACGTTCCTCTAACCAACGACACCATTTTGAGCAAATTTTAGAAAATCGGTCGGGTCTTGATTCGGTTCGACTGACCGATTCTCGGCCGATTCGAGGTCCAACGACGGTTTCTGAATCTTTCGGTTTTGATATATGACCGATTCGTTTTTTATACCGGTTCACAGTTCGAACTGGTTTTCAAAATCTTGGTCCGAACCGCTTTTTTCCTCGGTTCACGATTTGACCGGTTCGACTAGTCGATTCAAACCGTTTTCAAAACTGCGTTTTTTCCTTATTCCAAAAATCTGGCCAGGTGACGGTTCGGTTCGACCGACCAGTTCTTGGCCGGTTCGACGGTTCAATTGCGGTTTTTGAAATTGGGGTTTTAACATTTGTCCGAGTTATTTTTTGTAGCGGTTCAAGGTTCAACCAGTTCAACCGGCCGGTCCGAACCGATTTTCAGAAGATAGATTATAACCATTCTCTCCTGTTGTTTTTATTTTAAAATGCTTAATATATTTTAGTATCAAATTTTCAATTCAACTTACAATACAGAAGTGGTTCAATGAATCTAAATGATAGAGTGAAAATTAAGTTTCATCTAAATTCAACTAAAATCGAACGAAAGACAGAAACATTAATTTTCAACAAGAGTCCATAAAAAATATAGTGCATAATAATTTTTTAAGTAAAAGAGATGAAACTAACAAGTCTTAGTAGTTAATATAAACTAAACATGACTACATGACAATTACAATTATTTAATTTTTGTTTGACTCATTTTGTTTATACTTATTGTAATTCCTAGTAGCAGATTCAATGACATTATGCAGCATCAAGTTGTGGGGCCTTAGAATCAAATCCAACGCAAGTCGCATCCTTGTACCATACTCGATCTCTTTTGCTCTTTATCTGTAGCAATCGGTAGGGAGTCTAGCAGAATTGTTTGATGATTGCAACAAATAAAAAACAAGCAGATACCAATGTGTGTTGTTTTCGTTGACAGGTAAAAAAATCTAGCACCAACTTTCACGTATTAGAATAGTACTAGATACAATTTTTTTTTAAAATAAAAGGTATAGATCAGTTCATAAAGATAAATGCCAAAGTGTATAGGTAGTTGGTGATATGTTATGCTTTCTTATTCAATGACTACTTGTTATGTTGATACCTCAACTTGGAAACAACACTAGATCCCATTTATGGCTTGCTCAGCAAGAAGAATCTGTTGCTAAGAGAGCTCTTTTACAATAGATGAACGCAACGCTGCCTAAGATTAAACCGAAAAGGTCATCTTGCAAGGTTCAGGTTCATGTTCAGTTAGCATAATACCATAGAATGATCAACATTTTCTATCTCAACATTCTTTTGAAATTGATAATCCTTTATCTCCTGACATTTTTAAATTAGAATCTAAAGTGTTAAGTGATCCTGTTAACCCTCAAAGTCAAAATTTAATATTTAGATATTTCTTTTTACTATTTAACTTTTGAGTTTGTATTTTGATAAGATCATATGAATTTGGTTGATGATTTTTTGTGTAGTG
This sequence comes from Arachis hypogaea, assembly GCF_003086295.3. Classification (NCBI taxonomy): domain Eukaryota; kingdom Viridiplantae; phylum Streptophyta; class Magnoliopsida; order Fabales; family Fabaceae; genus Arachis; species Arachis hypogaea. The sequence continues at coordinate 91,689,609 of NC_092040.1, forward strand.
TTTTAAATTTGGAAGATATTTTAAGATGTTTATTTATAATTTATTTATTATTTTATTCTATAGCGATTTTTTCGGTTGAATCATCGGTTGGACCGGTTAGATCAATAAACCAATAAACCAGTAACTAGAGCAATTTGATGATCGGTCCGGTTTTTAGAACCTTATTTACAAGTATAAAATAACAATTGTTAGACCAGCCCTATGCCAGTAATTAACAGTTGTTAGACCAGCCCGGCTTTTGGAGTGTTACCGGTTCAAAACGAAAGGCCTCCAAACGCCGTCGTTTTTATTTCTTCATTAAAAAAAAAACAGATTCAGAAATCAAAAACCCCTCTTCGATAGATACCCTTTGGCCCTTTCTCCCTCTGAAAACTTGGAAAGAAGTATAGAACTCAAAAACCCAACCCTAAACCCTGAGCGTTCGGTTAGAGAAAATTCGGCATTCATGTCAATCCTTGATACCCGCCCGGTAAATTGTTGTACTATTTGTTATGATTCATTTGGCTCTTGGTGTGGCTAGGACATGTTGCTCAGTCATTGAACTTCCTATGCACTTTACCAGATTGAATCCGCACTTCCAACCTTGGCAAGGCCGATTATGTCTTTAGATCAAAATGAAGATGCTATTGTGGGATCTCTCAAGCAGAGCCTGGTTAGTTGCTGTTTTTGGTCCTGTTATGGTTATTTTATGATTGTGTATTATGATTTTCAAAGAATAAGATTCACTACCAGTTCTTGAATCAATAATTTATATGACTGTTATTTTTCTCTTAGAATTTTCTGGTATATGTGACAAATTTTTTGCTATATTGGCAATTTCAGTAATATTTTTGTTTTACAGTCATTCAGTTCATCCTATCTGTGTCATATTGTGGGACAATGGAGTATTGATTAGAGTTAGCAGTAGGAAAAGGGATTTCAGTTTACAAAAGGAATATTAGTAATACATGTTCTAATTGTTTCATAGGGTTATAATTTTAAAAAATGACTACAACATTGGCATTAGATGTGTTTATAATTCTTATCAAATTTTGTGCTCGATATTTTAGAGGCAAGTAGAAACTCTTGGAGCCCAAAGGGCTGGTCTTGAAGACATGCTTAAAGAGATGAAAAGAAAGGTACACCTGATTAGGATGCTTCTTGTGGAATTTTTTCCATCCTATGTAATCCGTGATTCATGAATCTATAACATGTACTATTTATCTTTGCTTGTATTTCTAAAAATATCTTCAGGATGATATATTACCAAAGTTGATGACATCCACTGGCTCTCATGAGGATCTCTTTAAGAAGGAAATAGCAAAATATGACCATATTTGTGAAGAAATAGCTCAAATATTGAGGCACAGGAGCAACTGTTGATGCAGATCCAGGTATTGCATTATGTGCGCTCGCTTAAAAAGAATTGATGCATATTAGAACTTTCTAAGAGAAATATTTCCCAAACTGTCTTGGTGGTTTTTTTTTAATACAAAATTTTCTGGGGTTCCTTTTTTACTTACTACATTGATTATTGTGAGCAATTGCAAGCAACAATCTTCAATCATGTGATTCTAACAACCGTTTGCTTCTGTTTACAGGCTCAGAATGATGAATTCTCGGCTCTCTTCAATCTTGAAGACTATAAAGGTATATCTATTTGGTTGTTCTCCTCAATATTGAATCTGATTTTAATGTACACAAAACTGAATATTAACCAGCAACAGAAAATTGTTTAAACTGATGCATTAATTAATGGACCTTCTTTTCTATTTCAGTGGTAATAGTTAAAATGGCTCTTATTATTTCATACAGAATGCTACCCTTTCTTTTTTTATTTTTGGTGTAGTCACCCTACTTGTCTGATGGTTGATCTTTTCATAGTTTCCTTATAATATCTCAGCTTCACGTGAAAAATGCTATAAGCAGATTGAAGCTGCCATAGCCAAGTTTCGAGAGATAAAAAACAACATTAATGAAGGGTTAAAATTCTATGTTACTCTGCAGGTTAGAACTTATCAACTATGTGTTGATTGAATTCTATTATGCAAGAAATTATCTGAGTATGATTAAATATATGGTTGAAAACAAGTACTTGCTATTTATGCAAATTTCTGTTCGATAGGATGCGATCACAAATGTAAAGCAGTAGAGCAATGACTTCGTAATGACAAGGAACATCCAGTGCAGAGAAATGATTGAAGATGTTCAAAGACAAGTGGCTGGTCTGAGTTTCCAAGATAAAAACTCAGGTGCTTTTAGTAGTAGCTACCCACCAGTTGGAAGCCAAAACCAAAGACCCAGTACACAACAAACAGATCCTCGTCCCCAAACACCTTATTATCAACCACCTGAGCAGCCTCCGGTTTCTTCCTACGGACATCCCCCTCCCTCATATGGTTCAGTAGCGCATCAGCCTCCACCTCCATACCACATTCCACCAACATCTGCCGCTCCATACCAACCCCATCAGGTTCATCAGTAGGCACCAGCAGAGTATGGCCAACCTGCATATCCTGGATGGCGTGGTCCATACTACAATGCGCTGGCTCAGCAACCTGGTTCTGTTCCCAGGCCTCCATATACCGTTCCATCTCCATACCCTCCACCTCATCAAGGTGGATACTATAAGCAGCAATAGTGTTATCCAACCGTCTTCTATAATAAGAGAGATTATTCTTTCCGTCAGCTATCTCCTCAACAAATTGGATTTAGATATAACTGTTATCTTGAAGCTTTAGACCAGCGTGGAGAATTGGTATGTACTTTTTGGGTCGTTTCTGGATTTGTATTTTGTTAGTTTGCATTGTCATTGGTTTGTGAATAGTTTATACAAAAAATGTTGTAAGTACAGTTGGTTTATTTCCAATTTTCTACTTTATGCAGAGTGGGGTTCCCCCATTTATACATGCCAACTCGTCAGAAAACATATACTTGTATCACTACATATTCAAAGATTTCTTACCCTCTTTTATGGTGATGAGTAGTATCATGTTCGGGATTGTTTGTCTCTAAAAGAATGTACTATGTGGATTGTCCCTTGTGAACTTCTATGTTGTATATTTCCATAAACTCAACAAAGGAAATTGTTGGATCGTAAGACGCACAAGAAATACAAGGGAATTAAAAAAGAAATTATGTTGTTAAGGCCTAAGGGGAACATCTTATTTGAACCCTGTTTAATAAAAAATTCATCTGGTTCTTGAGGTTAAAGAAAACTTGTGCGCGTCAAGCCATGAATATTTTGGTACTTGTGGATAGTCAAATATTTGTTTCTATCCTATTTGTTTCTGAGTGCCAAATTCTTGGCGAAAATGGAGATGAAATTTATGCATGTGTCAAATTTTAAATGGAGACACAATGCAGACATAAGACTTTAATCAAAAGTCCATAGCCAATGGATTGAGATTCTTTGTCCCTATTTTCTATCCCTTTCCATTTTCTCCACTCATAATTTGACACCCCAAGAACACAGTTTAGAAATCTCAAAATTGATGAGAACTATTAGGTGTAACATTTCTTCCAAGAGTAAAAGGAAATATACTATGATGCTAATAGAACCGTGAATCAGTGATGATAATAACATTATATTCCTTGGGCATAGATAAAATTGAGAAGAAAAAGGATGGGAGATATAAGGTTTTAGAAAGTTATGCCAATCTATGCCCGTAGCATTAAAACCACTTGTAAAATGTATACAGATACCCGCTAAAAAGCACAACAACAGAGATTATAGTTATCATTCACTTCTCAAGCACCATAACTTCTTCCCTAGACGCAGATCCCATGACTTTGAATAACCATTAATTAATATTATTACACTACAATCGAGCATTCTCTTGGCAAATCGATGCGAAGCCTTGTATAGGAGCCAGTGAAATAAGCAAGCAGATAACATGAAATAACAAAGAAGACTTAAAGACCCGTATCAATGAGATAATCACCCAGCCTTTCAACAATCATGTTGCACTGCCCTGGAGTCATCAGCTCATCGTAGATTCCGATGATCAACGCCTGATTCGTCTTCTTAATGGTAACACCACCAAGACCCTGCATGACAAGGACAAGCTGAGATTTTAACAACCAATGGCCAAAACCAGCATCAAGGTAACAACGGTATGGACATGGTGCAGCAATGAGTTTTACGCTGATGCTGATTCATTGTGAGCTATGGCCTAAAGCAGTCACATACCACAATTTGAATCCATGATTACATCATAAATTTACTCAATCAGATTAGCAGATTCACATTATCATAGATTGTTGTATTTTCTTTGATGAACTTGTGCAATCAAAATTCAAGCTATAATTAGAAACAGTCAGTACCTTCTTCCCTCGAATGACAGCGCCGGGTTCACCTTGTATAACCATATATTTGGTGCCACCGAGGTACAACCCGGTGGGGGCAAGCGATCAAGGCTCAGCAAAGTCGTTCATGATAGCAGTAATTTCCTCAGGCTTGAACTGCACAACACAAAAGACCAATCAAGAACAGATCAACTAAAACTATTTCAGATTGCAAGGATCACTTGACTTGTGCTATGAACCAAACACACTTGAAATCCCCAGCCACATGTTACTTGCACAAGTGATGTGAATATCCGATTTCATATATAACAATAACGAGTGTATGATTGATCTTATGTTGTTACATACTAATAAAAAGGAATGCATCTCATATCAGATAATCACATAGTCCAAACTCCAAGTCATTCCTAATGACTCTCTCCAAGCTTTAATTTATAGCATAAATTGCACTTAACAAGTGAAACATTAAGAAACTGAAAAATTAATCAATTAGCTCCAGTTGATAAAACTAAACAGCTATGGTTAAAGCGCGAATGTATCAAATTAACACCAAAACCATAGGATATGTCAGTATGTCACATGCAAATCAAATCTGATAAATCGGAGGAAAATTAACTAAAAAAAAATGAACAGATGAATCTGGAAAACAAAGCACTAAGAAAGAAGGAGAGCTTGGAGAGAGAAATTGAGAAGTATTAAAGATAACCTGAGGGAAATTAGAGCTCTGAGCCCAAACACTGCCGTCTTGGCCGACGATTGCGGCGGAGGAGAGGTGGTTGCCTTCAATTTCGCAGAGAAGGTGGTCATCGACGTAGGTTTGCCACGACGGCAACCGGCGAGACGACGGCAAGCGGTGATCCGACGGCGAACTGCTCCAAGCCACGAACAGAGAAGCCAGCGAGAATGGGTACGACGTGCCGAGCTACCTGGTTTCGAACAGGGGAAGAGGAAGAAGCGGAAGCGCTGAGAACCCGGAGACAGCGGCCGGGCTAGGGTTTTGTCGCTTTGGTTTGGGTCTTTAACTGCTTTTCTTTAGAGGGGCACCAATAATCAAGAGTTAAAGAGAATTGGAGAAGATGAAGAACAATTTTGATTTTTTGTTTTTTTAATATGTTTTTGTTTTATTGTTTTAATTATTTAAAATTATAAAATTAGGATTAATTGTTAACTGAATTTTAAAATTTGATTAATTTAAAAGGATATTTTTATCTAATCAAATAAAGTAAATAAGGATGTTTAAGTCTTTTTATAAAATTAAATAAATAAATAATTTTTATTTTTATTTAATTAAAAGGGTATTTTAGTAAAAATGGTGATATACTATATATTTAGAAAAGAAAAAATTAAATGCTGACGTGGAAAATAAATTCCACATATTTTATTATTATTTGTCCATATTTTAAACGTATCGGTACGTATGAATTTATTATCGTACCGTAGCAATCACCATAAATTTATCATCTTCAACATCACCTCGAGACAAATTTGCTCATGCTTCCAACCTTCCAGTTTCAAAAGCAACGTTGACAATTTCAGTAAAATAAGGATTTGGATAAGAGAAATAATTGTTGAGAGAGAGAAAATTGGCTTCTATTCGATCCTACCCCCAAAGAATAATAAGACGAAATGTATGTAAAGCGGTAAATATTTGTATCAAAATGCAATTAATATTCACATGAGTAGTTTTCATTAAAGAGGAATAATAACAAATTGTTTTTAGTATTTAATGCTACAAAAGTAAAAAGAAAATAATATCATTTATAATAATATTATAATAATTTATAGGAATAAAACGATAATTACATTAAATCTGACTACAACTTTTCAATTTGGAAGAGCTTAAAAATAGAGTTTAATTGAAGATATTTCAAGATATAATAAACATCTCTAATATACGTTTTAGCTTTGAATAACAAAATTCATATATAGCATCTCAAATTCTCCGTCATAACTCCTCATAAGGCATTCTCTTCTCTCCTTTGTCCTTGTAAACCAAAGTCCACTACTGAAAAAAAATTATATTACTAACGAATTTATCGCTAGATTTTATCAACAGATTTTTTGTTACCACATTTATTCGCAAATATACCTTAAAATATGATTAATACTAAGACAATAAGTATAGTAGTTATGTATGTTTCACATGTATTTGCATGAATTATATTGAAACAAGGTAACATAATAGGATAAAAAGTTAAAGGTGGTTACTTTTACGAAAATATTTTCATATGAAGATGATATTATGAATTGTTAACATGTTCGATTGAATATATTTAGTTGAATTAATCTTCGTATGAAGATATTTTTATAAAAATACCAAAACTAAAAGAGAAAAACAGTTAAGAGTAGTTAGTGTGTAAAGCTGTTAGCAAAACAACCAATTCTTTTATATACAAAATGTATGTGGACTTTTTTAATTTAAAGAAAAAATTATTATTTACTCAAATAAATCTAACTACACAGGTTTACTGTTTTGAACATTTGGTTCCATTTTCGAAGGCTTAAAATGTGAAAACGATAATTATACGGTTTGCGTAGAGCATGACAGCAAAAACCAAAAAGACAGTAATGACATTAATCGAATGAATGTAGATAACCATATTGTGAAAAATCTAAATGAGCAGGTTAACATTGCATTATTTTCTTTAATTTTTCTAGTTAGTATTCCTATTTTCACAGACACCAAATCCATAAACTGAAACTCGTTTTTACTGTCATGGTCTTCGAAAATAAGAGAAAATTTCCCCATATTTTCGCTAGCTACAGGCGCCAAATTAATTGTCTATTTTTGCTGTCAGGGATTGCAAAAATGCAATCATGCTTTTGCAGCTAGCAATGGTAACAATTGAGAGAATTTTGTACTTATTTTCGCTGAGATTTACTGCGAAAACTTTGTAATTTATATTTTCGCAGACATGCAATGTAGAAAGAAAAATATAGGTAGATAATAAAAATATTAAATAATGTGAACAATAAATATATCGGATATTTAATTTATTAGGTGTGCGAATGGTTATTCTAATATTAAAATTTAAGTGAGTAATTTAAAAATGTAGTCTATTTTACTTAAATTGAGTCCATTTTAGATTTCGTTGTTCATGTTATTTAAAAAGTCATTGGTTACCTAGTATAACCTAAATAAAAATAAAATTAAATGTTTAAAATGGTAAATTTGCATAATTCGATTTATTTAACTAAATAATAAATTTTTTTATTTAAATAAAAAACAACGGAATGTGTTAAACCTACTCTAATTAAAGTATAAAATTTGGTGTGTGAAAATTAAACTCGCACAACTAAACCAATAAGTGCACCAAATCGTTCAAGTAATATTTTAGGTGAGTAAGAGTCGATTCCACAAAAATTATCGGATTGAACAAACAATAGTTGGCTTGCAGATTTTAATCAGACAAAAAATAAAAAAAAAACGTGATTGTTGTAGAAACGCATGAAACAAAATAAAAATGAAGATAATACCAATTGAATGTAAAAACAATGATAAGAATGCAGTTATAAGGTCTCAAAAATATTTGTTCATTTGGATTAATATTTTTTTACAGATTACTTTAACAATGAGTGATCCATTGAATAGCAATAAATACTATACTGTGTAAGGTGTATTGAATCATAGGCAATCACAATAATATTCAGTTTAACATATACTCTTCTTTCATCTCTCTCCGATCCCATAAAGGCATAAACCCATTTCACATGCTAAGGTTCATGCGAACTTTTGATGCATTCAATTAAGTATCACCATATTAATAAAAGTATACTATTTAAACATTCATTCAAAAGTATATATAATATAATTGAATTATATAAGGTATTTCACAGTATTAATACGTAAAAATTAATAAAAAAGATAATAAAACGTACCGAAATAATTGTTATTACGCCTTATGTGTAATTATAAATTAAATACTACTTTTCCAGGGATAACATATAGGAGCAGCAAAACCCGAAACCCTACATGGACCAGTTTTGGAGATATCCCAAATACATTCTTTGCATACATTAACATCACGTTTAGCATCATAAATATCAAAGTGATGTACTCCTCCCCCCTCATACCAACTAAAGGTACAGAAGAACAATGATGTGAACCAAAAAGGGTTTGGATGGAAATAAAAACTCCAACTTTGACCAACTGGAACTACTTTGAACCCTGAATCCCAGTGTTTATCCTTGCATTCAATACCAAGCTGCATATTGTTCAGTTTGTTGTTCATGGTCACACGAATGGTCCAAGGGATAGCAGCAACTTTGAGATTGAAAGAAACAAGTATGAGCATTATCATGGGAATTGTTACTACAATCTTAGAGAGTGACGATGATGAGAGAGTCATCTTTACTTTGCTATGTTGATGAATTTTGATGACGAGATCGATCAATCTATATATATGGAAGGCTTCTTTCTTCTTTTTTTTTTTTTTTTTTTTTTTTACTGCCTTGGTATCAATGAGCTGGCAATTATATTAATATTTAATTATTTCCATGTTTGGCTCTTATGATAAAATAGAGACAATAAATTATTAATAGTAATGTGAGGTATCTTTTAAATATTATCATTTTGGACTAATACTTAAACCGTAATAATTTATATTTATATTTATAAAAATTTGTACATATAAATATATAATTTTTTTATATATTTATTAAAATTTACACATATAAATTAATATAAATTATATTTATATTTATTAAAATTTATACATATAATAAATTAATAAAATTTATTTATTAAAAGTAATTTGGTGTTAATACTAATGAGTTACTGGCCAAAATAATAAATAACAAATATATTTAATAATAAAAATAAATTAATTAAAAATAATTAAAATTTATTTTATTTAATATTTATTAATTAAAATAAATTTTAACTAATTATTTTTTGTCTCTTTAATATTATCAAATTAATAAAATCTACTATAGGCTCAAGATTTTCTATTTGTCTTATACTTTATTTATTTTTTTACTTTAAAAAAAATTGAAAACAATAAATATCAAACTCTATATCTTCTGGTCATGTAAAATCGATCATATATCTCATAAAACCATTTATTTCAAAAAAAAATCTTAGATAAAATTATATAAATGTTTATCTATCCTAACCTCTACCAAACAACTACTTAAGCTTTAATTTTGGCATAAGGATAAAAACGGAAATTCTAACATGTATCATATTACAACCAATCAAAAGGAAGAAAATTAGATGAGATGGTGTTGTTCCTCCAAAGCTCTTCGATCGCTGAGTTCCTCCACTTTTCTAAAATGATTCGATCAATTGGAGCCACCACCGCCGTGGCTCTTCTCAACGGTGAGGGAATGGGAGTTGATTCACCTTCCAAAACTCACCGGCATTCGGACAAGACCAGAGACAGTGGAAGACAGATTCCTCCTCCAATCCGTAGCATGACTTGATTCATGGTAATAAAATTTTTACGAGAAAGAAAAAGGTTTTAAAAATACAATTATATATTATTATCCAAAACAAAGAATTTTAACATATATAGGATAAAATTAAAAAAAAAGACGCATGCAAAAATTCACATTTCAAATAATCCAAAAATAACTCTTGCGCGAGCGAAAATTGATAATTAATTTCATGACAATAATTAAATACGAGAAATATATAGTTTGAACCAAAAGAATAATAATGCTACATAAAATAAAATATTTTGAATTTTATATATATATATATTACATTGATAGGGAAAACATATATAGCAAGTCCATTAATTATTCTTCCAAGGAAAACACTCAGGTTCTCCACCGGTAACCCTACACGGATGTGCTTCAAATATATCCCAAACACAAAGGTAAGAGCATCTATTTGGCCAATCACGTTTACCAACATAAATATCAAAGTAGTGCACTACTTCTTGCCCATTATACCATGTAAACATGCACCAATACAATGGCGAGAACCAAATGCGAAAAGGGTTATAAAACTCGAAGCTCCAACTCTCACCAACTTGAAGTTCTACGAACCCAAAATCCGAATGCTTGTCCTTGCAATGGAGACCAAGTTTCATGTTCAGTTTGTTGTTAATGGTGACTGTTATTTCTTTAGGAGGGAGAATGGAATCATCATCACTCATACCAACTTTGAAATTGAAAGAAAGAAGTATTGCCAGTATCATAAAAAGTGATGATGATACTCTCATCATTTTGGATTTGGACGGTGATATTGATGATGTACTCATTTTTGCACAATATAATTAATGATGGGTTCATGATAATATCAGTTCGTGGAATGAAGACTATTCCTTTTATACATACACTAGTATATTACCCGTGTAATACGCGAGAAATGTTTACTTTCTTATATTTATATTTAAAATATATTTCTAAAAAAAATTTATCATGAACATATTTAATTTAAAAAAATAATGTTATACTTTTGTCATTTATATAAATACCAAACAATGGTATAATAATAATAATAATAATAATAATAATAATAATAATAATAATAATAATAATAATAATATATTATATGTGTTATAAAAATTTATTCTAATTTAACAATTTAATAATATACATTCTATTCCATTATTATCATATTTTGGTTTTCTTTTACTATTTATAGTCATAGTGAGAAGTTATTTTATTTGCGATTTTATATAAAATAAGTTTTAAAAATATTTAATGATCCGTTAGACTAAAACAACCAAATATATAGCAATAAATTTGGAATTGAGTCAGCACACAATCTTCCCATAAATCTCTTCACAAACTACCAAAATTCCGAAAGACATACCACCAATGAATATCCCATCCAATTCGATGACAAATAGATATGCATAATTGCCTTCAACGAACCCTATTATATACAAATAACTCACTTAGTTATAGGTACATGATTCGCTCTGAATATCATCTCTACTACTCATACTCATACTTACTTGGACGTTGGAGTCCCTTTGCAGATTGCAAATACCCAACGTTGCCTCCCCTCGAGAAGACGACGTTCCATTCCCTTTGCTCCAAGGAAAGCCAGTTCGAGTATCACGAGAACGAGCTATACCTCGAAGTTCACTTTCGCATAGGAACATTTGGCGCCCACTGTGGGGCCGAAATCTGTCTAACCCCACTTTCCTTTATTTTGCATATTTTTTCATTTCCATTTGCAGGACACGAGAGATGGCGGACGAGCACAGTCACGCTCCCTCCAACATCAATCAGGCGGAAATCTTGGCAATCAATGAAGCCCTCAAGGCCGAGAATCAAAGAATGGCCGAGCTCCTGCGACAGATGGAGCACGATCATACCAAAGGAGAACACAAAAGTGCTGAACACAAGGGAGACAACGATGAACACACTTTGGAAACTAGACACACCATCCCTAAAACCACAAAAACAACCGTCAAAAGAACCAATCCTTTCACAAAAGAAGTTATGAGCTTCAAAATGTCCGAGAATCTTACTTTGCCTTCAATCCTAAAACCCTACCAAGGAATAAGAGACCCAAATGCCCACGTCACCAAATTTTATGCCATGATGTTCATGAATAAGGAGTCTGACCCCATCATATGCCGAACCTTCCCAACCTTCCTGAATGGGGCTGCGCTCATCTAGTTCTCCAACCTACCCGAGGGTTCCATCTCTAGCTAACTTTGATGACCTGACCGACCAATTCGTCAACCACTTCGCTGCGTCCAAAATATACGTTCACAACTCTGACTATCTGAGCACTATCAAACAAGGGCTGAACGAGAGCCTAAAGGGCTACATGACCAAGTTCGCAGAGGCAACCAATGAAATACCCAACTTGAACCCCAAAGTACACCTCCATTCTCTAAAGAGTGGCCTCCGGCCAGGGAAATTCCAAGAATCCATAGTAATAGCAAAACCAAAGACCCTAGCCGAGTTCCGAGAGAAAGCGACAACTCAAATCGAAGTCGAAGAATTTTGAGCACTACGAATAGTAGAAAAACCTACTCCGAATAGGAAGAAGAAAGACGAAATAGGCATTCAGCCGGCAAGACAGACCAAAGATCGTTCAGACTAACTCCTAAGTTCGACAGCTACACTCCTTTCAACACGAAAAGAGAGGGCATTGTAAAAGACATATTACATTCCAAACTCATCAAAGCCCCAAACAGAGCCGGTACATATCAGGACCAGAGGCACATGGACAGATCCAAGTATTGTGCTTTCCACCAAAAGTATGACCACACTACAGACGACTGTGTAATAGCAAAAGATGTCCTTGAGAAGCTAGCCCACCAGGGACTGTTAGACAAATACATTGACAGCCGAGGACGAAGGCAGAGCATCGAAGGCCTCGGCCAACAACCCAAAATGACCGACAACTCCCCGAGACAATGGAAAAAAGGTAGACAATGATAACAATCCACCCCGCAGAATAATAAACTGCATTTCTGGTGGTTTTTCAGGTGGCGGATGTACGAACTCGGCAAGAAAAAAATCGTACCAAGCTTTGATGATGATGACAGAGTCAACTTTATCCCAACCTACTAACAAGGACAAACCAGAAATCTCATTCAGCCCCGAGGACTATAAGGTTGCTGACTGAAATCTAGATGACCCCATAGTCATCACAGCACAGGTCAGAGAACTGCTGGTAAAGAAGATCCTGATGGACACAGGGAGCAGCGCGGACGTGCTGTTCTACTCAACGTTCCAAAAAATGAATCTGAGCGACAAAATCCTCCAACCCTTATCCGAAGAACTGGTAGGTTTCTCAGGTGAGTGAGTATCTGTCCGATGTTATATTTGGTTACATACCACCTTTAGAGACTATCCCAACAGCAGAACTTTAGAAATACAATATCTTGTAGTAGATTGCAAGAGTCCTTATAATATCATTCTAGGCAGACCGTCGTTAAATGCATTCAACGCTATTGTTTCTACTGTGCATTTGTGTGTCAAGTTCCTTTCGCAGGATAACAAAGTGGTGACTATCCATGGAGACCAAAAGGAGGCCAGACAGTGCTATAACGCTTGCTTAAATAGCGAACAACCAAAACAGCCCGACCAACAATATGTCCAGGCGGTGTATAACTCGGAATAGCTACCCCCCTTGGCAGACTTGGACCCAAGAACCAACCATCAAGAACGACCGATGCCAATTGACGACCTCACTAAAGTTCAATTAACAAACGAAGAAGACAAGCATACATACCTCGACAACGCACTAAGAAACGATGAGAGAACCCAAGTGATCGAGCTATTAAGACAAAATGTTGATTTGTTCGCATGGACACAGCAGACATGCCAGGAATAGACCCCAACGTCATTTGCCACAAGCTAGCTATCAACCCATCAGTGCGACCTATAGCTCAGAAAAAAAAGACACCTCGGCACTGACAAAAGGGCGGCCTCCCTGGAGGAGACTCAGAAACTACTCAATGCTGGCTTCATCAAGGAGCTCAGATATTCCACCTGGTTGGCCAATGTGGTAATGGCAAAGAAAAACAACAGTAAGTGGAGGATGTGTGTGGACTATACAGACCTTAACAAGGCCTGTCCAAAGGACGCATACCCCCTCCCATGCATTGACAAACTTGTTGATAATTCCTCTGGTTTTCAATGTCTAAGTTTTATGGATGCCTATTTCGATTATAACCAAATCGTAATGCATGAACATGACCAAGATAAGGCTGCTTTTATTACTGACAATGGTAATTTCTGATATAAGGTTATGCCATTTGGACTAAAAAATGCAGGCACTACCTACCAACGACTCATGGACAAATTTTTCATAAAGCAAATCGGACGAAACATAGAAGTCTATGTCAATGATATAGTGGCAAAATCAACACATACAACACGCCACGCCGAAGCCCTAACAGAGATATTCCAACAACTACGAAGATACAATATGAAACTTAACCCAGAAAAATGTGCTTTCGAGGTACAAAGCAGGAAATTCCTCGGCTTTATGCACATTTGCCAGGCGATCCTAAACATGCGAAGCCCAAAGACGGTCAAAGAAGTCCAACAACTAACCGGCCGACTTGCAGCATTGGCCAGGTTCCTGCCCCATATAGCCCATCAATCACATCACTTTTTCAAAAACCTGAGGAAACAAGAAAAGTTCCATTGGTCCGAAGAATGCGAAGCAGCTTTCACAGAACTAAAGGCCATACTTTCGGCCTCTCCAATCCTCCAAACACCAGAAGTAGGTAAACCACTTTATTTATACTTATCTATTACTAACCATGCTATTAGTTTTGTATTAGTAACAGAAACAGAAAAGCAACAGCACCCGGTATACTTCATCAACATATCACTTCAGAATGCTGAAACTCACTACCCAAAGCTGGAAAAACTAGCCCTAGCTCTGGTCACAACAGCCAGGTGCCTACGACACTATTTCCAAAGCCATATCATCGTGGTCAAAACAGAACAACCCTTAAGACAGATACTGATGAAACCTGAACTAGCAGGAAAGTTAATCAAATGGTCAATCAAACTGTCAGAATACGACATCCAATACCAATCTAGAGGCGCCATCAAATCACAAGCACTAGCCGACTTTATTTTAAAACTAACTCCAGAAGACCAAGCACCTAAAGATAACGTATGGACACTATACGTCGACGGAACCTCAAATAGTAAGGGCTCCGGAGCTGGAATACTCCTCCAAGATGATCACGGAACGCAATTTGAACAATCACTACAATTTACTTTCCATGCAAGCAATAACCAGGCAGAGTATGAAGCTTTAATAGCAAGACTGCAATTAGCTCACACCATGGGCATCACACAGATAAACGTCAAATACGACTCTAAGGTCCCACATCGGTTGGGGAGGAGAACAAAGCATGTCTTATAAGGGTGTGGATACCTCTCCCTAGCATGACGCGTTTTGACGAGTGAGTTTTGGGGGCTTCGGCTATCATCCCTATCGTCAAAGGCAAAACCGTGAGGCCTTGTGTGCCAAAGCGGACAATATCGTGCTAACGAGTGGTCTGGGCTGTTACAGATGATATCAGAGTCGGAGCCCAGATCGATGTGCCAGCGAGGGCGCTGGGCTCCCTTAGGGGGGGTGGATTGTAAGGTCCCACATCAGTTAGGGAGGGGAACGAAGCATGCCTTATAAGGGTGTGGGTATCTCTCCCTAGCATGACGCGTTTTGACGAGTAAGTGTGTGGGGCTTAGGCTATCATCTCTATCGTCAAAGGCAAAATCGTGAGGCCTTGTGTGCCAAAGCGGACAATATCGTGCTAGCGGGTGGTCTGGGCTGTTACAGGTAGTACAACAGGTAACAAGTAACTTCCAAGTAAAAGATCCCCTATTAGAAAAGTACAACACAACGGTTAGTAACCTCATCAGTAATTTTCAGAAATTTAATATTTTCTATATACCTCAGGAGCAAAATAACAGAGCGGACATCCTCTCAAAATTGGCAACAACAAGAAGTCAAACCAAAACACCTATACTATCTCAATTGACACTAGACGAGCCCAGTGTTATGCTAACAACAATTTCGAGTGTCTTGCATGAAGACGACTGGAGATCACCTCTCATAACCTACTTGAAAACAGGTACCATACCAAACATCATCCAAAATCCACGAAAATTCAAACGAAGAGCAAGCTTCTACACCACACTCAGAACCGAGTTATACAAAAGAGGATTTACAAGACCTTTCCTACGATGTCTAAACACAACAGAAGCCAAATTGGAAATAGATAAAGTCCATGAAGGAGTCTGTGGCACACACATCGGCGACCGAAGCTTAGCCGCCAAAATTCTTCGAGTTGGTTACTACTGGCCGATGCTAAAACAAGACTGCATGAATAAAGTCAAACACTGCAATCAATGCCAACGTCACGCACCAATCATTCACAACCGAGCCGAGCAGTTACATACATATGAGATATCGTGACCGTTCAACAAATGGGGGCTAGATATCCTCGGACCATTTTCCCTCGCTCTAGGCCAGGTTAAATTTCTAATTGTCGCTATAGATTACTTTACCAAATGGATAGAAGATATACCATTGGCAAAAATCACTTATGAAAAAATGATCTCCTTTGTATGGAAAAACATACTATGCCACTTTGGTATTCCTCAAGTCATTATTACTGATAACGGCAGACAATTTATAGATCAGAAGTTCACAAATTTTTTGCAAAATTTCAAAATAATCCAACAATTTTCTTCCGTTGAACATCCACAAACTAACGGTCTAGCCGAAGCCGCCAATAAAATCATTTTGCAGGGCCTCAAAAAGAAATTAGAAGATTCAAAGGGAGAATGGGCCGAGCTCATCCCTGAAGTAATGTGGAGCTACAACACCACTGAACAATCATCAACAAAGGAAACACCTTTTAGGCTAGTATACGGATGCAACACCATGATACCAATTGAAGTATCCCTACAAAGGGACAGAACCACAAGCGTAAGCGAAAGCGACAATGTTGAGAAAAGAAAAGCCGAGCTCGACCTCATAGAGGAAGATCGAGACAAATCATCACTTTAGCAACTAGCAACAAAATGAGCTATAGCTCGAAAGTACAATAAGAAGATCAAACCGAGGATATTCTCGGAAGGCGACCTCATACTCAGAAAGGTCGAAGACATACGAAAACCACAAGGACATGGCAAACTAAGTGCAAACTGGGAAAGACCATTCAAAGTATACAAAGTCATCGTCCATGGGGCTTACAAAATACAAAAGCTTGATGGAACTATCTTACCAAACACATGGAACATATCCTCTCTAAAATTGTATTTCAGTTAGTCTATAAGTCGGACACGGTGATGCACTCTTTTTCCTAAGGAGGGTTTTGCTGGAGAGGTTTTAATGAGGCACACCACCCCGCACCTTTTCAAACAATTATATTACAAACTAAACATCTACTCCCATCATTCATCTTTGCGCAACTAAATTCGAGCAAACAATATTGACTCCTAACGCATTTGAGCGTATCTATCGAAAAACGAAACAACTGTTACATATGCTAATCAAACGCTTTTCTAATACTACAACTCAGAACAAGCACAAGCCAACCGACCACAAACCCAAACAACACTAACAACACCACAATTTTCTTTGCTATAATTCAAACCAAATAACATGAAACATTCACAAGCAATAAAGTAATACCCTAAACGAACAATCCAAAGAAAGATTATAACAAGGCAAACCCTCGCAGGAGAATCAGGATTCTCGCCCTCACCCTCGACATCATCATCATCCTCAACCAGCTCGCCTCTGACAGTCACCTTACAGGGATCCATCCTCGACAAATCAGCATCAGGTACCAGAAACTTCACTTGCTCAACAGCTTTTTCAAATCCAGCCACAAACATTTCCAAGCCATGATTTTCCTTCTCATCCTCAGCTTGTTTCTTTTCAACCCCAAGCACAACCAACCTAGTTTCCAGAGACGCTCTATCCTCAAGGGATTTCTTCAAAGATGTCTCGAGAGCACCGAGCTTCTCCCCTAACTGATCCACCAGATCCAAAGCATCGCGAAGCTTACCACTTTTTTCAACATTCTCCCGCATAAGCTGATCCATCGCAGCTTTGTCAAAAACAGCCCTGGAACGTTTCAACTCCTCGGTCCGATCAACACACATCAAGCGGGCACCAATAACCTAAACACAGAAACCACGTCAAAAACAATTATAAATAAACAAATCAAACAAATCATTGCAAAAAACACCTGCAGATACTGAGCCACCCTAACGTCCCCAACATCATGAATGAGCTTAACGTCAGAAGGACTCTGAACATGCTCGTCGGCCATGACAATAAAAGGGAAGTGCTCGCTCTATAAAGATGTCAAATCATTATCCCTTCTATAACTATGCAACAGTTTCTGGTTTTCAGTAAAATTTTTAACCTGAACCAGGTTAACCTCTTCTCCCGTATCCTCCTCGACCACGTTCTTAGTCTTCTTCACCTCACCTCTTTTCCTCTTAAAGCTAACCTTCTTCGGAGATGGCTGATTAACCTCAACACCTTTCTCCGCCATAACTTGACTAGTTGAGCCTTGCTTCTCGACGTTCTTCGTCCAGAAAAAAGCTCACAAGCTGGATGAAGTCACCTTCGGAGCCTTCTCAACTACAAACACAAACATAGAAATCAATACCTATAAACAACGACACACAGCATAACCAAATAGAGTAGTTACCTATATATCCATCAAGGGCATCCCTATCCACTTCCAACTCAAGGAGCTCAACAACAGACAGCAAACCCGAAGACGAAATATGATTAACTAAAAACTCCACGATCATTTCATTTCTATACTCCATTCCATCCATCCCAAGTATCTGCCTAGGTCTCGGAACCCAGTACAACGGGAACCTCTCCAACAAACATTCATCAACAAACCAATGATATTCACCCTCCGCAACACCTATCTTCAAAAACATGGACTTAAACCCCTTATAGGAAGACCTATACAAACTAAAAATAGCACGACCCAGAACATTGGCAAGATTCAACCAACAACCCCGGCTAATCCCTTTACACTGAATAACGCAAAGAAAACTTCCAACGAAGGCTCAATCTCTAAGAACCCCATCAGAATTTGAAAAGCCCTAATGAATGCCCATGAGTTAGGATGCAACTGCGATGGTGCGCAGTTCAGCTGCATCAACACACCACACTCAAACTCGGAGAAAGGGAATCTCACACCCAAGTCCACAAAAATACAGTTATACATAAAAAAGAACTCAAACCCCTCCCCACGATGAAAAACCCGATCGTCAGTACTACGCGGAAGAAACCTAAGCTTCACATCACTACCCTCTCTGACCCATGAAGAAGCCGAACCTAATTGTGCAATACTACTCTCGTCATTAAAAATAGAAACATACTCCTTCACTGATTCAGCCACCCACGCGAAAGGATTCAGCGGGTCCCAAACCCACACATCCTCAACAAGCTTCACCTCTGTTTTCACATCTGTCCCTACTCTACCTTCTTTCCTTTCTGCATTCCAAAAACAACAGTACACAAAGAAGATGAAAAGAAAAGGAAGAGACAAACAGAGAAGAGAAAACTAACCTTTACTCATCTTCCGCAAACACAGGAGAAAGAAAAACAAAAAACCAAACAACTGGATACACCAAGAATCTGAAACCACCCACCAGCCCACTACCCTTCCCACAAGCGTTACATCTCGTGGAGCAAACCTGACGATCGAATTTTCTATCGGTAAAGAAATTCACAAATATATGATCGCGTTGTAAGTATAGCTTCTAAACCAACAGAAAATCCTTTCGTACAAACGTTTGGTTGTCACAAGTAACAAACCCAATAAAATTTATAAACCGAAGTATTTAAACCTCGGGTCGTCTTCTCAAGGAATTGCAAGGAAGTATGATTTATTATTGGTTATGGAAAAAGGTATATTTTTGGGTTTTAATGTATAAAATAAAAAGCAAGAATAGTAAATGGTAATGAAAATTAAATGACTAGAAAAGTTTTTGGCAAGGTATGAAAACTGGAAGTCCTATCCTAGTTATCCTTATCAATGGTGATGAGAATTATATTTTTTTGCTCTCACTCAATCAACCTCTAACTATGAAGGTAAGTTAAGTGGATAAATTAATTTAACACCTAAAGTCCTAGTCAACTCCTAAGGAAAGACTAGAGTTATAGGAATTTAAATTAATCAGCAAAGATAACAATTATCAATCACGATGAGTTTGACAACTCAAGAGTTACCAATTAGTCAACCAAAGCCAAAAGGGAAAAATCTAAATTATTTATATAATAAATAGAAGAAAGCAATAATGAGTCTGAAATACCTCAAATTATATTAAATAGAAAATCAATCTAAACATAAAGAGTTCACAAACTAAACTGAGAAAATAAATAAAAGAAACATTGAACCTGAAAATTGAGGAAGATGAAATCCTAATTTCTTTAAGAGGAATCCTAATCCTAAATCCTAAGAGAGAGAGGAGAGAACCTCTCTCTCTAAAAACTACATCTAAATTATGAAAAGTGAAAATATGACTCTTCTATGTTGTGTTGATGCATTTCCTCACTTTATAGCCTCTAATCTGTGTTTTCTGTGCCAAAACCTGGGTCAAAAACAGCCCAGAAATCGCTCCCAGCAATTTCAGGTTCGTACAGGTCGCGGCAAAGTAATGCGGAGGCGTCGTCCACGCGTTTGCGTGGATTGAAATTCGCAGATGCGATGCGTGCGCATCATCCACGCGTCCATGTCACCTAAATTCGGAGCAGCTATGATAAATTATATATCGTTGCGAAGCCCCAGATGTTATCTTTCTAACGCAACTGAAACCACATCATTTGGATCTATGTAGCTCAAGTTATGGTCGATTTAGTACCAAGAGGTCAGGCTGGACAGCTTTAGCAATTCCTTCAGTTTCTTGTATTCCTTCCAGTTTTGCATGCTTCCTTTCCATCCTCTGAGCCATTCCTGCCCTGTAATCTCTGAAATCACTTAACACACATATCAAGGCATCGAATGATAATAAGAGAGGATTTAAAATACACAAATTAAAGAATCTAGGAAGCAAGTTTTCAATCATAGAACAAATTCTAGGAAGGAATTGTAAAACCATGCAAATAGTATGAATAAGTGTGCAAATGCTTGATAAAAACCACTCAATTGAGCATAAGATAAACCATAAAATAGTGGTTTATCAACCTCCCCACACTTAAACATTAGCATGTCCTCATGCTAAGCTCAAGAGAAGCTATAAAGGAGTGAAGAGGAATGATAGAGAGTATGAAATGCAACCTATCTATGTGAATGCAACTACATACAAAATGTTTCTACCTACTTGGTTAAAAGTAAATAAGTTCTCCAAGACAAATATGAATCAAATTCTACTAATTCAAATTACACAATAAAAGACAAGTAAACTTGTAAGAACATAGCTCATGTATGCAGGGAACATAGAATCAAGCATTGAACCCTCACTGGTAGTGTATATGCACTCTAATCTCTCAAGTGTCTAGGGTAATCCACTCTACTCTTCTCTAATCATGCTTTCTAAACTTTGTTCTTCATCTTACCAATCAACAAATATTTAGCATACCAATGCAAATATCATGAGGTCTTTTCAGGGTTGTAATGGGGCTAAGGTAAAGGTAAGGATGTATATATAAGGCTAAATGAGCTAACAAAGTGAATCCTTGATTAGTCTAAGATCTCATCTAACATACACACTTTATATAATTTCAAAGTTCTTTACCTAGCTACCCAAATTTTCCCACTTTTGTATTACATGCTCATGCACCAAATTTATTTTTGAATTTTGTCCCATGTGTATTGGTTCTTTTTATTTTGCATTGGGGTAATTTTTGTATCCCCTTATTTAAATTTTTTTTATCTCAATGCACATGGTAATTTAATTATTTTGATTTCACATGAGCATGCTTCCCAAATTTTGAAATAACTTGTTCAATTTAATTCCCTTTTTTCCTATCATCCCATGTTCCCATAAAATTTCCCATACTTAAATTATACACAATATCTATCTTAAACTAATCAAGGATTCAACTTGGGATTTTTAATTTGTTTTTCTGCTTAAGGCTAGTAATGTGGTTATAAAACATAAGGGGATTAAAAAGCTCAAAGTGGCTAACAAGGGTGACATAAAAGGGTAGGCTTATTTGGGATAAGTGAGCAAAAACAAGTAATGGCCTCAATCACATGCAAGCATGTAAATACGCTAAATAATGGACATATAGAATGTAACAAAGTAAAGATTGCAATTATAGAGAAGAAAACACACAAGAATAAAATATTTATGGTTAAATAATGTAACCATATAAATAAGCTCAAAATCTCACAGGTTGTGTGTTCTTTGGCTCAAAAACCATGTTCCAAATACAACTTCAAAGAAATTTAACAAAAAATTTTCAATTTAAATTAGTGAAATACTATAAAAATTTCTTGAAAAAGAAAATATTACTTCAACCAAGTAGTAACTAAATGCATAAAATCAAACAAACATACAATCAAATATGCAAATGCAACAATGAATAAACAGGAAATTAAACATTGGTGTTGAGATAGGAAATAGCTAACCCATGGAGATCGGTATCGACCTCCCTACACTTAAAGATTGCACTGTCCTCGGTGCATGCTAAGATGTGCAAGTGGACAGACTGCTCCAACTGATGCCTTTCTCTATAGATTGTGCAGATTGACTTGCCTGTCTCCCCATTAAGAAGCTTTTTCTCTCTCTTCATGGTGGCTATCCTGAAAGAAGAGAAAAATGAAGGAAAGTAACCCAAAAATAAAGATAAGAACATAAATAAAATATGGGTGTTAATGCCAAATAATAAAGGTCTCAATTACATGGTAGCTACAACATGCAAGTGAGAAAAATAGTGGAAGCAAATGGCATATCAATAGTGCAAGAATTGCAACAATGGGGAAGAGGGTGTGGGTAATGCAAAATAGTGTAAGCGCATATCAATGCAAATGAAATGCAAGTATCATAAAAGAATAGCATTGACTTATGAATAATAATACCCAATCAGAATAAAATAAGTCATGAAGCACCAGAATAATTCAAGAAAAGATGCAATAGTTGAAGAAGAGAATTTTAACACCAATGAAAAAGAAAAAGAAAGTAAGAAAGGAGGAAGAAAGAAATAAGAAGGAAAGAAAGGATTTAGATATGGGGAAGAAAAGATAAGATATTTGGCTGATCTGGATAAGCTGTGCGCCGCTTGTGATGCGGATGTGTGAGTGACGCGTTCGCGTGGATAGCGCTTCTATGAAATGGCGTGGACGCATCATCCACACGATCGCGTGGATCGATTTGTGTCATTAGCGCGAGGGCAGTCTCGTGATCGCGCAACTCTCTGTTTGAAACTCATATTGCCAAATTTTAGGGGACGCGGTCGCGTGATGAACGCGATCGCGTGGTTGGCCTTGTTTTGAAAAACGATGCCGACACGTCAGGCACGTGTTCGCGTGGTAGGGCTGGTGCTTCTAGCACAGTTCCAGCCCCACTCCATCACAACTTGCTGCCAAACACCCTTTTTACGTCGATTTTTAGGGCACGCGTTCGCGTGGGTGACGCGGACGCATGGGAGGCATTTTTCCCACATGAGGCGGAGGCGTCAGCGATGCGGTCGCGTGGGTCAAATTGTGCCAAAGGCACGCCTCCAGCCACACTTTCGCGTGACTCTCTGTTCAATCTTATTTTCTTCCCAACGCACATATGACGCGGACGCGTCAGTGACGCTGTCGCGTCGCGTGCGTGATTTTTTTTAATAATATAGTATGCAGAATGCAATGCTAATATGAATGTTATGCATGATTCCAGGTCCAATCAAAACTCAAAAACAAACAAAATATACTAGAATTAAAACTGAAAAGGGAACGATCATACCATGGTGGGTTGTCTCCTACCTAGCACTTTTTGTTAAAGTCCTTAAGTTGGACATGTGGTGAGCTCCTTGTCATGGTGGCTTGTGCTTGAACTCATCTTGAAACTGCCACCAACGCTTGGACTTCCAATAAGCTTCAACATCTCCAAATAAATTCACCAAGCATTGATGAAGTTCTCTATAAGCTTTGAGCTCCCAAAGTTGATCCTCATATATTCCTGGATCCCAAATCTTGTTTTTGCACCCGTCTTCAAGTTGATCATGATGATTCCATCCGGGTGGTAAGCAGTTTGAATTCTCACTGAAGCGGCCAAACAACATCCTAGACCTATTCAATCGAGTTCTACACCAACCTTTGCGTTTGAACTTAAAGCTTCCAACCATAATGAACTTTGCAGGACAATTCTTACCACTGACCATCTTTCTCTTACTCTTAATGCCACAAAGAGCTCTAAGTTTACCATCCGTCTCTAGTAGCCCATATTCAAGTGGGAAAGTAAAGGATAAGGATAGAAATTTTGCCCACTTGAACATTGTGATGGACGGTAATGGCCTTGGGAGAGGTGTTTCTAATGAATTTGCAAGCTCCACTCCCTTGTGCTCTTCTCTAACAACTTTCACCTCTTTGCAAGCTTCTTCAATATCAACCCCTTCCTCATGGTAGCTTTCTTCTAATTCAATCTCTTCTTCATTGCTCACCAAGGGCATGAGAGGTTGTGCCTCTTCTTCTTGAATCTCTATCTCTTGATCAACCTCTTCCAAGTCTTCAACTATGATATGCCTTGGAGGTTGTACACCTTCTTCAACATCAATTTCAAACGTCTTGGAAGGAGGCTCTATAACTGGACTTTCCCATGGAGGTTCAGCATCTCCTAAGTCTGCAACCACTTTTTTCTTTTCAATAATTGCTGCTTTGTCCAGTTGTTTCAGTATAAAATCGTACTCCTCCTTGATGATTTCTTTTATGTGATAACTCCCTTCAACTACTCCTTCATCTACAAAGGTCTCTTTTACCTTCACTTTTAGTGCCTCCTCTAGCTCCTTATGAAGTATGGATTTGCGAAGATGATCCCTTCTCTCTTGTTCCATGTCAATAGCATCATTGGGATCATGTTGCTCTTGGATTGATGGATGTGGGTGCTCTTCCATGGATGGTGGTAAAGGGATGGAGAGATCATTCTGTGGTTGAAAAGGAAGTGCACTAGAGCTTGAGGGTTGAGTATTTGAGGTAGAAGATTGGTCCATGCAAGATATAAGATTTTGAAGTTTAGAGGTGAGACCCCTGAGAGAGGTAAGTGTGTTCTCCATGGAGGTTTGGGGTGGATAGGAGGGTTCATCTTGATAATGATAAGGAGATGGTGTATGTTGAGGTGGTGGTTCATGAGAGTAGTTGTGTTGGAATGGGGGTGGTTCTGTGTATGGTTCATTTGGCTCATAAGGTGGTTGGTATGGTGGATACAGGTTAGGGTCATATGGAGGTGAATGGTGGAAAGGGGCTTGTGAGTATGGTGGTCCAAAGTCATGTTGAGGAGGGAGTTCATAGGCGTATGATGGTGGTTGTTGATAATCAAAAGAGTGCTCACCATAGCCATTGCCTTGATATGCATCACAGAATGGTTGTTGATAGTCCATTGGGGATGGTTGTTGCCATGAGGGTTGATCAAATCCTTGTGGCTCCTCCCATCTTTGATTGTTCCAACCTTGATGCCTGTTCTCATTATAATCTCCTTTACCTGCAACATAATTGTAACCAGACTTATAGCCAAAGGGGTGAGAGTTCATAGTAGTAAGAGAAAATAAAAACAAAAACTAATAAAAAGAAAGTGTTTTGAAAAAGATATGATTTTTGAAAAAAAAAGATAAGATAAGATTTTGAAAAAGATATAATTTTTGAAAAAAAAGATAAGATAAAAATTTTGAAATAAAAATATGAATTTTTTTCTTTTTTTTTGAAAAATATTTACAATAACCAATAATAAGGCACACATTTGCAATTCCCCGGCAACGACGCCATTTTGACAATCGGATTTTCTATCAGTAAAGAAATTCACAAATATATGATCGCGCTGTAAGTATAGCTTCTAAACCAACAGAAAATCCTTTCGTACAAACGTTTGGTTGTCACAAGTAACAAACCCAATAAAATTTATAAACCGAAGTATTCAAACATCGGGTCATCTTCTCAAGGAATTGTAGGGAAGTATGATTTATTATTGGTTATGGAAAAGGTATATTTTTGGGTTTTAATGTATAAAATAAAAAGCAAGAATAGTAAATGGTAATGAAAATTAAATGACTAGAAAAGCTCTTGGCAAGGTATGAAAACTAGAAGTCCTATCCTAGTTATTCTTATCAATGGTGATGAGAATTATATTTTTTTGCTCCCACTCAGTCAACCTCTAACTATGAAGGTAAGTTAAGTGGATAAATCAATTTAACACCTAAAGTCCTAGTCAACTCCTAAGGAAAGACTAGAGTTATAGGAATTTAAATCAATCAGCAAAGATAACAATTATCAATCACGATGAGTTTGACAACTCAAGAGTTACCAATTAGTCAACCAAAGCCAAAAGGGAAAAATCTAAATTATTTATATAATAAATAGAAGAAAGCAATAATGAGTCTGAAATACCTCAAATTATATTAAATAGAAAATCATTCTAAACATAAAGAGTTCACAAACTAAATTGAGAAAATAAATAAAAGCAACATTGAACCTGAAAATTGAGGAAGACGAAATCCTAATTCCTTTAAGAGGAATCCTAATCCTAAATCCTAAGAGAGAGAGGAGAGAACCTCTCTCTCTAAAAACTACATCTAAATTATGAAAAGTGAAAATATAACTCTTCTATGTTGTGTTGATGTATTCCCTCACTTTATAGCCTCTAATCTATGTTTTCTGCGCCAAAACCTGGGTCAAAAACAGCCCAGAAATCGCTCCCAGCAATTTCTGGTTCGTACAGGTCGCGGCAAAGTAATGCGGAGGCGTCGTCCACGCGTTTGCGTGGATTGAAATTCGCAGATGCGACGCATGCGCATCATCCACGCGTCCGTGTCACCTAACTTCGGAGAAGCTATGATAAATTATATATCGTTGGAAAGCCCCGGATGTTAGCTTTCTAACGCAACTAGAACCACATCATTTGGATCTATGTAGCTCAAGTTATGGTCGATGTAGTACCAAGAGGTCAGGCTGGACAGCTTTAGCAGTTCCTTCAGTTTCTTGTATTCCTTCCAGTTTTGCATGCTTTCTTTCCATCTTCTGAGCCATTCCTGCCCTGTAATCTCGAAATCACTTAACACACATATCAAGGCATCGAATGATAATAAGAGAGGATTTAAAATACATAAATTAAAGACTGTAGGAAGCAAGTTTTCAATCATAGAACAAATTCTAGGAAGGAATTGTAAAACCATGCAAATAGTCTGAATAAGTGTGCAAAGGCTTGATAAAGACCACTCAATCGAGCATAAGATAAACCATAAAATAGTGGTTTATCAAAACCCCAACCGTTCAAAATGAAAACCAAAACAATTAATCAACGGTCAGATCACAACAATCACTTCAATCCCCAACACGCATTAAATGCAGCTTTCTTTTCCCAAAACTCTCTCTCTCCTAAAAAGCACTCCCCGCAAAAATTCAAAATAAAATCCATCACGTTTTCAAAACATTTCAATGAACAAGTTAAGCTTGGGGGCTCCGAGTTATAGCTCGGCACAACAGACGAACTATAGCCTAAGAACTGCCATAAAATCTAGTTCCGAGTTATAACCCACGAGTAAAAGCTTAACTTGTTCATGACTCGAAAACAGGTCAACCTTGAGGGTTATGATCCGTTAGACTAAAACAACCAAATAGCAATGAACTCGGAACTGAGTCAGCACACAATCTTCCCATAAAGCTCTCCTTAAACCACCAAAACCCCAAAAGACATGCCACCAATGAAGACCCCATCCAATTCGGTAACAAATAGATATGCATAACTGCCCTCACAGTACACAATCCTCCCATAAATCTCTCCTTAAACCACAAAAACCCCAAAAGACATGCCACCAATAAAGACCCCATCCAATTCGGTAACAAATAGATATGCATAACTGCCCTCAGCAAACTCTATTATATACGAATGACTCACTCAGTCATAGGTACGTGATTCGCTCTGAA
The DNA here is from genome assembly GCF_003086295.3 of Arachis hypogaea. Lineage (NCBI taxonomy): Eukaryota > Viridiplantae > Streptophyta > Magnoliopsida > Fabales > Fabaceae > Arachis > Arachis hypogaea. The sequence goes on from NC_092040.1 coordinate 91,717,391, forward strand.
TATCATCTCTACTATTCATACTCATACTTATTTGAGCGTTGGAGTCCCTTTGCAGGTACCCAACGCTGCCTCCTCTCAAGAAGACGACATTCCACTCCCTTTGCTCCAAGAAAAGCCAGTTTGAGTATCACGAGAACGAACTATACCTCAAAGTTCACTTTCGCATAGGAACATTTAATACTATTAAAAATATTTCTTTTTTTTTCTTAATAGCTGTACACTTTCAAAACATTCATGCATAACCAGAAAAAAATAAAAAATATTAAAATAAAATCATATCTAATACGTTAAAAAATAAAATCTCAAAATAATGTAAAATTAACTAATCATGGTAGGTATTTTTAACAACAAAAAATAGACAATATTATTTAATTATCAAAATTTAATTTAAAAATTCTATTTAACAGATTAACATATTCATTCTATAAGGTAGGTCTATATATTTAATTATAATATTTTTAAGATTAAAAAATTTATTAATTAATAATATAATGAATTAACTTTTTAATTTAATAACAAATAATTATGTATAATTGTAGTTTATATATATATAATTTATATTTAGTGTAATTAGTAATGAATTAGAATATTACGTTTTTTTAATAATATAATTATATACATTCTTACCATTAATTGATTTAACCATACGCATTCTAACTTTAATAATATATAAATATTTTCTTTCTTGTAATCATATATTAATAAGATATGATATAAAATATTATAATTATTAACAAATTTTACTATAATTAACTATCAAATGCTAAGAAATATAATTATTTAAAATTAATATTTTTCAAAAATAAGAAATAGAAAAGAGAGACAAGCATACTAGTATTAGTCTATATATAATATTTAGTCGTACGAAAATTAATTATAAAAATTAATATCTATATATGCATTTTAATACATACATAAAAAAATGTATTAACGTAAATATTATATAAATACAAATTATGTATGATAGACAATTATATTAGAATGTTTAATAATTAGTATAATTATTTATTAAATATTAATTTTTATATTATAATTATAAAAAATATATTTTTTAAATTTGAGAAGAAAAAAAATATATATACTGATATCAGAATATACTACGTAAATATTTTTGGAATCTAAATGCTGACCATTGTAAAATGATATAATAATAGTGATGATAGGCACAAATAAATTACCCGCTTTATTTAATTTGTCCTTATTCATTTACTTCATTTATTTTCTTTTATTACCATCCAGTTTCTATTATTCATACGAGTTCAATTTTAGTAAATTGACAGTATAAAAATTTTATTTGGTCAATAATTAAATTTATATATGCATTTAATTAGATGATTTTTTAAAATAATAAATTTTAAAATTTATTTTTGTTGATTATTTGTGCAAATTTTTTTTGCATTTCTATTATATAAAAACTTAATTCTATTTGATAGAGTAGTGGTTAAGCTGAAATTGAATTAGTTAAGCCAAGTTGAATTGGCAGAATTAGTACTAGTTATATCCTTTCTTAATTAGATTAGTTAAAAGTCAAGTTGTTAGTAGATTCAATATATATATATATAGCCAGCTGTTAGTTACAAATAATATTGTAATAGTTTAATTCACCTTTATCAATTACAGAAACCATTTTTTTCTTCTTTTTTGATCTTTGTTCTTCTCTTTCAGTCAGGCATTGATACCTTTTATGGTATCAAAGTTTTGGTTCATTCAATCATGGAGGTAAACACATAAATAGTTGAAGTTCATGTTCAACACCAACCTAACTTCACGTCCTCACCAATTTTGATGAAACTTGATGAAGAAAACTTTCTCCAATGAAAAGATCAAGTGGAATCGACAGTCGAAGGACGATCTGTTAGTACACATCACAGGAGAAGGTATTTCAGCTCAGTACACAACTTCAGGGGAGAAGAATCCAGAATTTGCGAGATGAAAGCGACAAGATGCTCTGCTCAAATCTTGGTTATTGGAGTCGATGACCAAGCTTTTTACTACTCGAATGGTCGGTTGCCTGTACACATATCAGGTATAGAGAAGGTTAGAAGATCACTTTGCATCACAAATTAGAGAAAAAATTCTGCAATTAAAGAACAAATAAGTAGCATTAAAATTCGAAGTTTCGTCGGTAGCTATGTGTTAGAAATTAAAAAAACAATAAATACGTTAGTCTCAGTTGGAGAACCAATCAGGAAAAATGACCATGTTAGTGCCATACTCAATGGCTTAACGGAGGAATATAGACCATTGATTACAACTGGAGTTTCAAGATCGTCTAGTGTCTCGGTTGGAGAGTTTAAGTCTTTGCTTCTTGCACATGAAAGTATGATAGAAAGATTCAGGAAGTCAGATCTATTAATTCAAGCGAATGTAGCTCGTATTCAAACAATTATGGAGGTCGAGGGAATTTCAGGGGTGATTTCAGAGGATGAGGTGGAAAATTGATGAGAGGAAGTTTCTCCAGCAATGAAAGAAGGTCTTATGGAAGGTCTGACGGAGGATTCTATGACAATGATAGAAGATTTAATAGTGATAGTCAAAACGAAAGATGATATGATAGTGGAAGTAGCAGATCGGTTTGCTAGCTATGTGATAAGGTTGGCCACACAGCTCGCAAATGCTGGTCCAGGTATGATTCGTCTTGTGGGAATGAAAGCCAGAATTCAAGACCATGTTATGAGCATATAGAAGTCCAGTTATAGCCACAGGCTCACTTAAGTGCTCTAAAACACCATCCACTAACTATGATCAAAATTGGTATTCGGACAGTGGTGTTACACACCATATGACACCAGACCCTCAAAATGTGATGAGCAGTAAAAGCTATGAGGGGTTAGAACAAATAATTGTAGGAAATGGAACAGGTTTGCAAATAACTTCTATTGGAAATTCCATTTTTAAAATTGATTTGAGTTCTAGAAAGTTTTTGTTGCAATAATTGCTACATGTGCTTGAAATAACCAAAAATTCTTTGAGTGTGTATCAATTCTATTGTCATAACAATGTGCTTTTTGAGTCTGATGCTCATGATTGTTGTGTCAAATCACAGGAAACTAAAGAGTTGATTCTACAGGGTGAAGTTGATAAGAAAAAGTATAAGTTTGTCAAATTCTCTCCTTCAATAAGTACATCTACTTACAACTCTATCATGTCCACAACTGAGCAATTTCTCTTATGGCATGCAAGGTTAGGACATGCAGTAAATAAAGTAGTTAGTGCAGTCTTGAAAGATTGTAATTTGTCATTTATTGAGAATAAAGAGCCTTGCACAACCTATAGCATAAGCAAGTCACACAATTACCATTTCCAAGTTCAAACACAATGTATCAATCACCTTTAGAACTGGTGTATTCAGACATATGGGATTCTGCCCCTATGCTAGATTTGAATGGAAACTTCTATTTTGTCAATTTTATCGATGTTTTTTTCTAAATTGCTTGGCTTTATCTAGTTAGAGCACGGTCACAACTTAAATCAGTTTTCTTTAATTTCCAAAATATGGTTGAATTGCAATTCAGCACAAAAAATTAAATTGTTTTAATCTAAAAATGATGTTGAGTATGTTAGTTTGTCAAAGGAGTTACAATCACAAGGGATCAGGCACAGATTTTCATGCCCCCACATCCATCAACAAAATAGAACTGCAGAGCGCAAACACAGGCATGTAGTAGAGATGAGAATGACACTAATGGTTAGTTCTGGAGTACCAATGCGATACTCGGGTGATGCTTTCTTCACTGCAGCTCAACTCATCAATGTTCTACTAACACCAAAATTGGAAAACATGTCTCCAGCAAAGAAGCTACTTGGTAAGAAGCCAGGCTATAGCTGTCTACGGATATTTGGTTGTCTTTGCTTTCCTCATCTGTGGCCGTTCAATCGTCACAAGCTTGAATTTTGGTCAGCACTCTATGTGTTTTTGGGATATAGTACTGCTCATAAAGGGTTCAAATGTCTCACACCAGAAGGCAAAGTAGTGATCACATAAAATGTTGTGTTTAATGAGATGCAGTTTCCCTTTAAAACTGGAAATTATCTCATGGATGTCATTGTAAGCAGAGTAGTTCTGAGATAGTTCCACCAATACTAACTATTCCCTTGATCCCCAACCCTCCCCTACCTCCACAAGCTCAAGATGGTCACTCCTCACTAAGACCCCTGCCTCAGTCACATCTCACAAATCATTCAGAAATGTTTTAACACTTTTCTCAACACTCCTCTTAATTTTCCATAAACACCACCTAACCCACTGTCCCCTGCCAACCACCTTCAACTCTATCCCTAGCCCCAATTCCCCCTATAGCATCTCCACTCATCATCTCTTAATGAGCACCTTCATCCACACCTATCTCAGTGCCCATTTCAGCCTTATAAATTGTTTTTTCTAGTTGTCAACCTGCGCCCAGTACCCACACCCAAAACATACACCCTATGACCACACGAAGTAAGGCTGACAGTCTTCAATCGAAAGCTTATCATGCTACAGTTGAGCCATAGTCAGTGAAAGAGGCTATGGTTCACCCAAAATAGAAAGAATCCATGGATAATGAGTATCAAGCACTACTAAAGAAAAAGACATGGCAACTTGTACCTCTACCAGGGGATCAAGAAGCTATTGGCAGCAAGTGGGTCGTTAGAGTTAAATACAACTTTGATGGCACATCCAAAAATACAAGGTTAGGCTAGTTGCCCAAGGCTTCTCTTAGAGACCTAGGTTTGATTTTACTGAGACCTACATCCCGGTAGTTAAACCAACTTCAATCAGAGTAGTCTTGACACTTGCATTGGAAAATAATTGGTCAATTAGATAATTGGATGTCAATAATGCATTTTTGCATGGAGAATCGCTTGAGGATGTGTACATGCGACAACCGCAGAGATATGTGCAAGGTGATGGGAAGTTGATCTGCAAACTTACCAACGCATTGTATGGCTTGAAACAGGCTCCGAGAGCCTGGTATCATAAGTTTTCTATAGCTCTGCATCAACTTGGATTCAATGCCATAGCCTCTGATGTTCCAGTCATCACTAAATTTGATGCCAATGCCACAACCTTTGTACTTGTGTATGTAGATGATGTGATCATCACTGGAAGTTGAACCAACTCTATGACTACTGTGGTGAACCAGCTGAATTGCAAGTGTGCACTCAAAGATATGGGGGATCTTCATTACTTCCTAGGCATTCAAGTTAGCAAGACTAAGGTGGAGGACTATTACTCAGCCAAGAGAAATATGTCAATGATTTACTGGGTAAGGTAGGCATGATAGGCTGCAAACCTTGTAGAACCCCTCTCCCATCATCAATAAAATTCTCTCAGTTTGGTGGTGACAAGTTTGATGAACCAACACTTTACCGTTCAGTGTTAGGGAGTCTTTAGTATCTCACAATTACAATACCAGGCTGTTATTAGGCTCAATATAGCCAACTGTTAATTACAAAGAGTGTTGTAATAGTTCAATTCCCCTTTACCAAATTATAGAAATCATTTTTCTCTTCTTTTTCAATTCTCTCTTCTTCGATCCCTGTTCTTCTCTTTCAGTTAGGTACTGATACCTTTCACTATTCATATAAATTTACAAAATTGCAAAAGAGTTACACACTATACATTCTTTGTTTTTATTTTGGTTTTATATTTTGCTACATATGATTTTCATACTTAAGTCTAACTGTTGCAAAATGTAAATACTAGCGACAGCAAAACCGTTGCAAAATTGCATGCACCACGAACCATTTGCTTAAGGACAAATAGCTAGCCACGAAATGTTTTGTGTTCCCAAGAATCCATAGCTGCAATAATGGTTTTACAATATAAACTATCGTCATCATTCATAGACATGCAATGCTCAGTTTGGTGTCTCTAATCTTTGGGTGGAGGAAGTTGTGACTTACTTGAACTGTGAACTAAGACTAAATAATTACATCTTTTGAAAGAAAATTCTTCTAAAGTTTAAAGATTAGATACATCAAGTATCTCTTTCAAAAAAAATCACTGTAATCAAAATTTAAAACTTTCAAGGTGATTGACATCTGGAGAAAAAACAAACAAACAAATAAAATAAATGAGCAAACTAAAATAAAACCAAATAAACCTAATCATGAATTTACAAACATACAAAATTAGAAAAATGAATTTAGTACGCTTACCTTGGATAAGCTATCCAACTTGGGTAACATGTAGAGATATTCAAGCAACTTGAGTATGGAAAGCTATTTTGGATCAAAATTAGAGGAAAAACCTTTGAAGGATACCTCCTTCATTCCAAAACTCTTAAACTATTTGAAAGATATTTGGGACCTTTGAAAAAATGACCATTTTTTATTATAAGTATTTTGAGATTTTTCATCTGTTTAAAAGTTGTTTCATCCCATTTTACTTTTACATCATCATTTTTCTCTTTTTTTGATGGATCTTTACTTCCTTTCTTTCTAAATGCGAGAAATTCCAAATGTATGTTTTCAATGGCACTAGTTTCCTTTCATAACACAAAAGTAAGAACATAAATTAATTAAAATACATGTGTTAAGAAAACGTCATTAACAGACTTGAGTAAAAAAAACTATTACATACATGATTATCTTCTTAAAATTTACCTATATCCTTGTAGAACCATAATCTGCTACGCTTTCCAGGCATTTCTGATGATTTTTTTTTGATATATATTTTTGCCCATGTCCTCCATTAGATCATGTAATGTTATTCTGAATTGATCATTCTTTATGAGAGATTTTTCAACCAAAATTCCAATATGATACTTCATACAACTCCCATAATGAGCTTGAAGTATATCTGTAACTTCTCATGAATTATATCCTTTAAAACAACAAGAAATATCAAGAAAAACACTCTGCACATCTTCTCCCAAAACATCAAAACTAACCTGAAGTATCTTACATATTTTATTATCAAGAACTTTTTCATATAGATCCATTGCAGATTTCTGCAGTTCTAAATCTTTTCCAAACAAGTTAAAACCTATAACTTCCAAAGCCAATGGAAGTCCAGAAGCATAAGTTATTTACTCCACAGGTTAAAATATTCTCATACCTTGGGTTGACAATATCTGTTTTAAAAGCTTTCCAATAAAGCAAATATAAGGACCCTTTCTTATTTAAACCTTGTACCTCATATGTCCTTTCAATGTCATGAGGTGTCAGCAAGTATTTGTCCTGTGTTGTTATATTGATTCTGCTTACAGGATGAAACCAATCAGGTTTTTCCGCAATAGCTATCCACTGTTCATGTTCATCAACATCATCAAGAACCAAAAGAACTTTTATTTGACTGAGTCTATGTTGTATCTGTGAAATTCCTTCCTTAACACCTATTATCTGGATTCTCTCCTGTCCTAATATCTTAAAAAGAAGATTGTTTTGAAGTTGCACCAACCCATATTTTTTGTAAAATTTCTCTCATATTTTCAAGAAAACACACACCTTCAAAATTGTCAGTAATCAAGTTATAAAGAGCAAGAACAAGTGTTGTTTTTCCTATGCCATCAATTCCATGTATCCCTACCATGTGAATTCGATCAGTAGAATCTATTTCCAGAGGTAAAATTACCTTTAACTAATGGTTGACATTATGTTATATGCATACATAATGTATTTTTTTTATTTTCGTACTGAGCATTTTTCGTGCGACTAATATATTTTTTTACCGTGTTGAGCATTTTTCGTGCATTACACAAGTCATTCATTAGTAGCTTTCTATAATAAAATAAAGTTTGAATATTTTTTTATTTTACGATTATCACATGATAGAGTAAGATATGATTTTTATCTTTTATTTTCCATATATGAAGAAGACAATATATTTGCTTCATTTCAAATGAATTAAACACTCTGGGAATAAATTATAATATGTTATTGATAAATCACTATTTTATGGTTTACAATGTGTTTAATTGTGTGGTTTTATCATGGTCTTTACCCACTTATTCATATAATTAGCATGCATTTATATTTCCTTCCTAAAATTATTACATGATTGAAAACATGCTTCTTTGGTCTTAATGTAGCTAATCTTAATCCTCTCTTATTACCATTCGATGCCTTGATCTGTGTGTTAAGTGTTTCAGGCTTTATAGGGCATGAATGAGTGAGAGATTGGGAAGGAAGCTTGCAAAAATGGAAGGAACAGAAGAAATTGAGGAGATGACCAGCGAGAAGTGACGCGTACGCGTCAGCGACGCGACCGCGCGGAAGAAAGGAATTTGCAGTGACGCGGTCGCATGGCTCACGCGACCGCGCGGATTGGAAAAGCACAAGTGACGCGGAGGCGTGGACGATGCGAACACGTGGCAACGAAAAACGCGAATGACGCATCCGCATGGATGACGCGATCGCGTGACGTGCGCGATCTACAGAATTACAAAAGTTGCTGACAGAGATTCTGGGCCGCATTTCAACCCCTTTTTTGGCCCAGAAACACAGATTAAAGTCAAGAAACTTGCAGAGACTCCGAAGGCTCTCATAATTCATAATTTTAGTTTTAGATGTAGTTTTTAGAGAGAAAGGTTCTCCTCTCTCTCTTAGGATTTAGAAATTAGGATTTTTAGAAATTAGGATTTATTTCAACTCTTCATCAGGTTCAATATCTTTTTATTTCGACTCCTCTTAATTGTTGATTATTAATGTTGCTTATTTGGCTTATGACTCTTCATATTTGGATTGATTTTATTTTATTAATGCAATTGAGGTATTTCAGATTTACGATTTGTTTCTCTTATTTATGATATAAATAATTTAGATTTTTCTACCTTTTGGCTTTGGTTGATTAATTGGTAACTCTTGAGTTATCAAACTTATTGTTGATTGAAAATTGGAATTCTTCAAGAATTGATTCGAGATCAAATAACTCTAACTGTTCCCAAGGAAAGACTGGGACTTGAAGATTCGAATTAATTCATTCACTTGACTTACCTTCATAGTTAGAGGTTAACAAAGTGGGAGAAAAATCCAATTCTCATCACAATTGATAAGGATAACTAGGATAGGACTTCTAGTTCTCATACCTTGCCAAGAGTTTATTTTACAGTCAATTATTTATTTTAGTTGTCATTCATCATAATTGTTCCTCATTCTTAAAACTCCCAATTTACAAACTCATAACCAATAATAAGAACATACCTCCCTGCAATTCCTTGAGAAGACGACCCGATGTTTAAATACTTCAGTTATCAATTTATTTAGGGGTTTGTTACTTGTGACAACCAAAACGTTTGTAAGAAAGGACTTTTGTTGGTTTAAGAGCTATACTTGCAACGAGTACTTAATTGTAAAGATTCTTAGACCACGCAAAAATCCTCTCATCAAAATGGCGCCATTGCCGGGGAATTGCAAACGTGTGTCTTATTATTGGTTATTGTAAATATTTTTCAAAAAAAAATTTTCCTTTTTTGTTAGTTTTTGTTTTTATTATCTCTCACTACTATGAACTCTCACCCCTTTGGCTGTGAGTCTGTTTATAATTATGTTGCAGGAAGAGGAGATTATAATGACAACATGCACCATGGTTGGAACAATCAAAGATGGGAGGAGCCACAAGGATTTGATCAACCCTCATGGCAACAACCACCTCCGATGGACTATCAACAACCATTCTGTGATGCGTATCAAGGCAATGGCTATGGTGAGCACTCTTTTAACTACCAACAAGACCCACCATATGCCTATGAACCCCCTCCACCTCAATATAATTTTGAACCACCATACTCACAAGCTCCTTTCCATCAAACACCTCCATATGACCCTAATCCATGTCCACCATACCAACCACCTTATGAGCCAAACGAACCATACATAGAACCACCACCGCAATATACACCATCTCCTTATCATTATCAAAATGAACCCTCCTATCCACCCCAAACCTCCATGGAGAAAGTATTTGCCGATTTAAACTCTACTATACAAGCTTTGGTCACCCACATCGGACCACCGAATACCTTCAACAATCAACCCTCAAGCTCTAGTGCACTTTCTTTTCAACCATATAATGATCCACCCATTCCATCACCACCCATCCCATCACCACCATCCATGGAAGAGCACCCACATCCATCAATCCAAGAACAAGATGACCCCAGTTATGCTATTGAAATGGAACAAGAGTCAAGGGATCGTCTCAAGAAAATAGTAGATCAATTTCATGCAACCCTTCATCAATTAGAGCAAGCAATAAATCAATTACCTTCTAGATGTTCGGACACTCAAGGAACCCCCATGGCTTCATGTGGAGAATCTAATGAAGAACATAGCATGAAGAAGACACTAGAAACTCTAGTGGACAGTAAGGAGCATGACTTTGTACTGGAACAAGTGGAAGAAGCCATATTTGTTGAAGAGGAAGAAGCGGTTGAAGACTTAGGAGATGCAGAACTTCCAGGGAAAATTCAAGTCATAAAGCCTCCTTTCAAGGTATTTGAAATTGATGTTGAGGAGGGTGTACAACCTCCAAGGCATGTCATAATAGAAGACTTGGAAGAGGTTAATCAAGAGATAGAGATTCAAGAAGAAGAGGCACAACCTCCCATGCCCTTGGTGCGCAATAAAGAAGAGATTAAATTGGAAGCAAGCTACCAAGAGGAAGAGGTTGAAATTGAAGAAGCTTGCAAAGAGGTGGAAGATGTCAAAGAAGAGCACAAGGGAGTGGAGCTTGCACGTTCTTTAAAAACACCTCCCCCTAAGCTGCCATCATCCTTCACAACATTCAAGTGGGTGAAATTCATATCCCTTAGCTTTCTAATTCCACTTGAATACGGGCTACTAGAGACGGATGGTCAACTTAGAGCTCTTTGTAACATTAAGAGTAAAAGGAAGATGGCCAGTGGTAAGAATTGTCCTGCAAGGTTCATCATGGTTGGAAGCTCAAAGTTTAAACGCAAAGGTTGGTATAGAGCTCAGCTAAATGGGTCTAGGAAGCTATTTGGTTACTTCAGTGAGAATTCTAAAGCTGAACCACCCGGATGGATTCATGATAATTAACTTGAAGACGGGTGCAGAAACAAGATTTGGGATCCCAGAGGATATTGGATTTGCAAACATTGGTGGAGATTCCTAGATCAGTACAAGCATAAGCCACCATGACAGGGAGCTCGCCAAATGTCCAACTTAAGGACTTTAACTAAAAGTGCTAGGTGGGAGACAACCCACCATGGTATGATCGTTCTCTTTTTAGTTTTAATTTTAGTCTATTTTTAAATTTTTATTGAACCTGCAATTTTTTCATGACATTCATTGCATTTTGCATTCTGCATACTGCATAAAAAAAACACGCACGCGATGCGGCAGCGTCGCTGACGCGTCCGCGTCACCAGTGCGTTATGAAGAAAATAATTGAACAGAGAGTCATGCAAGAGTGTAGCTGGGGGCGCGCCTTTTGCATAATTTGACCCCACGCGACCGCGTCGCTCACGCGACCGCGTCGCTCACGCGACCGCGTCATGTGGAACTTTGGCCCCCACGCGACCGCGTCACCCACGCGGCTGCGTGACCTGAATATCGACGTGAAAAGAGTGCATGGCCGAAAGTTGTGCTGGAGTTGGGCCGGACTCATGCTGGAAGCCCAAGCCCTCCCACGCGTCCGCGTCATATCTCCATGATGGCCACTCACCCGATCGCATGACCCACGCGATCGCGTCACCCCAGATTTGGCGAAAATAAAAATTTTAAACAGAGAGTTGTGCGAGCGCGAGGCTGCCCTCGCGCCAGTAGCATAAACTTTGTCACGCGACCGCGTCGATTAACTTAAAGCGCAAGTCACGCGACCGCGTGCCCCACGCGTCCACGTCACTTGCACCGCACAGCTATCCTAATATGCCAAAATATTTTCTCTTTTCTTCCCCATCCTAATTTTCCCCCTCCTTTCTTACTTACTTCCTCTTCCATTCTTTCTCTTCTCATTCTTCTTATCTTTCATTTTCTTTTACTTAATTGCATACTTTCATCCATTGCATTATTTTCATTGGTGTTAAACTTTCTTATTCAACTGTTACAACTTTTCTGGTATTATCTGGTGCTTAGTGACTTGTTTACACTGTTGGGTAATATTATTTAAGTCAATGCTAATATTTTATGATATTTGTATTAATTTTGCATTGACATAAATTTAGATTATCTTGCACTCTCTTTCCCATTGTCGCAAATTTTTGCACTCTTGCTTTGCCATGTACTTCTACTGTTTTCTCACTTGCATGTTGTAGCTACCATGTAATTGAGACCCTTATTATCTGGCATTAACACCCATATTTTATTTATTTTCTATCTTTATTTTTGGGTTACTTTTCTTCTTTTCCCTCTTCTTTCAGGATGGCCACCACGAAGGGAGAGGAAAAACTTCTTAATGGAAAGACAAACAAGTCCACCTGCACAATCTTTGGAGAAAGGCATCAGTTGGAGCAGCCCATCCACTTGTACATCTTAGCATGCATCGAAGACGGTGCAATCTTTAAGTGTGGGGAGGTCGATACCGATCTCCATGGGTTAGTACTTTCTTGTCTCAACACCAATGTTTAAACTTTCTTTGTAGCTAGTTGTTGCATTTGCATATTTATTTGATTTTGTGCATATTTTACCACTTGGTTGAAGAAATATTTTCTTTTTCAAGAAACCTTTTAGAGTATTTCACTAATTTGAATAAAATTTAATGTTACACTTGTTTGAAGAAATATTATACTGGAACATGGTTTAGAGTTCGAACACACAAAACCTGTGAGATTTTTGAGCCTATTTGAATTGGTTGCATTTTACCAACCAATATTTTATTTTTGGTATGTGTTTTTCTCTCTAAAATTGTGATCTTTGTCTTGCTTAATTCTATATTTCCATCATTTGATGTATGCATGCACTGATATGATTGAGGCCTTTGTTTCACTAAGCTTACATACCCATATGGCCTTACCCTTTCATTATCCTTTGCAAACCAATTTGAGCCTAATATACCCATTTGTTCTTTACTCTAGCTCATTACTGACTCTAAGCGGAAAATAATAATGTCCTTAATTTGAATCCTTGGTTAGCTTAGACTAGTAAAAGTGCTTATGATCTAAGTGTGGGGAAGTTGGGTTTGAAAATATTTGGTTTGAATATTTGGGTGTTGTATATTTTAGTGAAAATGTGCAAAATAATGGTTGAGCACATGTTATTGCATTCAATACTTTAATTATATGCATTGAAAAAAAAGTGAAAAAGAAAAAAGAAAAGAGCAATTAATAAAAGGGGACAAGATGCCCCAAAATAAATAGTGAAATCAATACATATGAGCTGTACTCAAAACTTGGAATGCATAAATATGTAGTAAACACAGTTAATAGGAAGTTAGATTTTGTATTTTAATTAAATGGATTGTCTTAAGTTAGGTGGAAAGTTTATGTTAATTAAGGATTCAGATTTTAGTCCACTTGGCCAAATACAATCCTACCTTGACCCTAACCCGATTACAACCTTTAAAAGACCTCTTGATTTGTGTATTGGTGCATTAAATTCTTGTATTGTTAGATGAAGAGCAAGCTATAGAAAGCAATATTAGTAGAGAATTGAGAGAATTAACCCTAGACACTTGAGAGTTAGAATGATATACACTACTAGTAAGGGTTTAGTGCTTAATTCTATGTTCCCTGCTTTTATGAGCTATCTTCTTCTTGCAAGTTATTTATATTGTATTTTGTGATTTGAATTAGTGAAATCCAGTTCATATTTATTCTTGAAAGATTTATTTACTTTTTCACCAAGTAGTTAGAATCATTTTAGCATGTAGTTGCATTCACATTCATAGGTTGCATTGCATGAGTCTTGCCTTCACCTACTCATTTATTTGGTCTCCTTGAGTTTAGCATGAGGACATGCTAATGTTTAAGTGTGGGGAGGTTGATAAACCACTATTTTATGGTTTACAATGTATTTAATTGTGTGGTTTTATCATGGTCTTTACCCACTTATTCATATAATTAGCATGCATTTATATTTCCTTCCTAAAATTATTACATGATTGAAAACATGCTTCTTTGGTCTTAATTTAGCTAATCTTAATCCTCTCTTATTACCATTCGATGCCTTGATCTGTATGTTAAGTGTTTCAGGCTTTATAGGGCATGAATGAGTGAGAGATTGGGAAGGAAGCTTGCAAAAATGGAAGGAACAGAAGAAATTGAGGAGATGACCAGCGAGAAGTGACGATCGCGTGGAAGAAAGGAATTCGCAGTGACGCGGTCGCATGGCTCATGTGACTGCGCGGATTGGAAAAGCACAAGTGACGCGGAAGCGTGGACGACGCGAACGCGTGGCAAGGAAAAACGCAAATGACGCGTCCACATGGATGACGCGATCGCATGACGTGCACGATCTGCAGAATTACAAAAGTCGCTAGCAGAGATTCTGGGCCACATTTCAACCCAGTTTTTGGCCCAGAAACACAGATTAAAGTCAAAGAACTTGCAGAGACTCCGAAGGCTCTCATAATTCATAATTTTAGTTTTAGATGTAGTTTTTAGAGAGAAAGGTTCTCCCCTCTCTCTTAGGATTTAGAAATTAGGATTTTTAGAAATTAGGATTTATTTCAACTCTTCATCAGGTTCAATATCTTTTTATTTCGACTCCTCTTAATTGTTGATTATTGATGTTGCTTATTTGGCTTATGACTCTTCATATTTGGATTAATTTTATTTTATTAATGCAATTGAGGTATTTCAGATTTATGATTTGTTTCTCTTATTTATGATATAAATAATTTAGATTTTTCTACCTTTTGGCTTTGGTTGATTAATTGGTAACTCTTGAGTTATCAAACTCATTGTTGACTGAAAATTGGAATTCTTCAAGAATTGATTCGAGATCCAATAACTCTAACTTTTTCCAAGGAAAGACTGGGACTTGAGGATTCGAATTAATTCATTCACTTGACTTACCTTCATAGTTAGAGGTTAACAAAGTGGGAGAAAAATCTAATTCTCATCACAATTGATAATGATAACTAGGATAGGACTTCCAGTTCTCATACCTTGCCAAGAGCTTATTTTACAGTCAATTATTTATTTTAGTTGTCATTCATCATAATTGTTCCTCATTCTTAAAACCCCCAATTTACAAACTTATAACCAATAATAAGAACATACCTCCCTGCAATTCCTTGAGATGACGACCCCAGGTTTAAATACTTCGGTTATCAATTTATTTAGGGGTTTGTTACTTGTGACAACCAAAACGTTTGTAAGAAAGGACTTTTGTTGGTTTAAGAGCTATACTTGCAACGAGTACTTAATTGTAAAGATTCTTAGACCACGCAAAAATTCTCTCATCAGTTATATATATATATATATATATATATATATATATATATATATATATATATATATATAGCACCTGACCGTTCATTACATGATCATAATATGTATCGCATAATTTATTTTTTTCTTATTCAATTTTTATTAGATGATTATTATATGATATTAAGCATGTGATTATTCAAATTTTTTTAATAGTTGTTAATCGATATTTTAACAAGTTGGGGATGTTTATATATTTAAGTTTATATCAACATATTTATTTGAGTTGAAAGTTGACATGGTTAGTGTTCCGAGGGTTACTTGAAACTAGAGGTCGATCTCGGATGAGATCTTCTGTGCTGGTCGGTGCTAACGTGTCCGGCTGGTGGGAGACGGCCGGAGCTGTTGTGTCCGACTTGTTGGACTTGGTGGTGATGCTTATTCCTTTGTCCCCGGAGGGTGGGGGTACCTGCAAGGGACTCCGATGCTTAAGTTAGCAAGGGTATTAAGCAGGTATTGAGTAGAATCAGAGTATGAGTTATACCTGGGTGCTCCAGTGTATTTATAATGGTGAGAAGTGACCTTTCTAGATAAGATAAGTTAGTTATCTTATCTTATCTTATCTTATCTTTTGGGTGAGGTCAGCTTATCTTCAACGGAACTGCCTTTATCTCTGTAGGCTGGGATTGCCTCTGGATTTGGGTCGTGTTCCTCTATTTGGACCCTTTATTGGGCTTTCCTATCGATTTGGCCGAGCTCTTTGAGAAGAGGTTGGATAGTCTGACCTGAAGAGATCGGTCGCCTTGTCGCTAAACATCCCGGGTCGGTCAGCTCGACCCAGGGTATGAACAGTGCCCCTGCTTGAGCTCGGTTCTTCCTTTGGAGGTCGAGTCTTTGACTTCGGTCCTTCTTAAGTGAAGTCGAACTCAAGCATTTTGTCGATTCCTTTTCTTTGTAGAGTCTTTTTTGAATGTAGAACGTTTTCCTCTAAAAGCGCTTGCTTTTGTATTAGCGCTTTTTTGGGAACGCAAGCGGTTTTAACATTCGCATTTAATTGGCATTTAATTGCCCCATTCTCTCTTGGCTTTTATTTTGAATCCCTCAATCAAAAAACGGTTTCTGTTCTTCACTTCTTCTCCGTAACTCCTCCCTTTACTCTCTCGTTTTTCTATTTCTCTCATCTGCTCTCTGTCTTTCGCTTGCTCCTCTACTTTCTTGTGTTTGTGGCGTCGCTTGGCGTTCTTCTGGGCAACCTTTATCTCTACGCTTCCACTCTTCCTCGAAGCTTCTTTAGTCTCCAGGTTAGTCCCCTTTCGTATTTTGATTTTAGCTTTTGGGATGAAGTTTTCCCTTTGATCTTCTTTATGGAGAAAGTTTGGATTTTTCTGTTTTTATCGTGCTTGACTTTGTTTGCATGCTCTGGAATTTTTTGATGTGAACCTTTTTCTTGTTGCTTCAATCTTTTTCTTCTGCATGTTGCCGCCATCTCTGTTTGTGCCTTGGCTGATGATTTTTTTCTTGATTTTGAAAAAGTTTGTGCCTTTGCTGTTTTTCGTTTGGTCTTTTTGGTGTCCTGATAAACTATAGCAGTAGTATTTGGTAAACTGTAGGAGCAATGCTTTTCTTGATAAACTGTAGAAGGGTGGACCTTTTGCGTTCTTTGCTTCCCTTGCTTTCCTTTCTGGATTTTATTTTGATGAGTGCCGAAATGTAGACTGTAGAAATGTTTTTGAAGACCCTTCTTATTTACTGCCTCCAAGGGATGCTCCAAGACTTCTTCTCTTGAGTCTTGGGGTTTTTCCCTTTTTGGTATATCCTTCCATCGAGATGTTTTGACCCATGTCCGAGATGTTTTTAAGTAATCCACTCTTCTTTTCTTTTGTAGGATTTAGTTGGCCTCATGTCTTCTCGAAATAACGTTGTAGAGATGCCTTCCCAGGTTCCTACGGGTATGGCCGATTGGGTGGACTCCATGGTTCTCCTGTGTGTCTTGCTGGCTGATTCTGAGTTTTGTGCTCAGCTTAGGCAGTTTCATAGTGTCTGTAGCAATTCTGGTGATGAGAAGAACTATGAACTTGTCCCTCCTTCTTCTGACGAGCGAGTCTGTTTTTTAACTCGGGTTGTTGATGGTCGCCCTTTCTTTTATGCTTACGACTTTTTCTTCGGTCAGCTGGGTATCACCCTTCCTTTTACTCAATTTGAAATCGACCTGTTATGGTCTTGTATGTTGCCCCTTCTCAACTTCACCCCAACTCCTGGGGTTTTATAAAAATTTTCCAATTGTTGTGTAATGGCTTTGGTATTCCTGCTTCCCAATCTCTCTTCTTCTACTTGTTTGTCTTGACTAAGCCTGGAGTGGTGAAAAAGAAAGCATCTTGGGTCTCCTTTCGTTCCACCCAGGGAAAGAAGGTTTTTTCCATGTTTGACGAGTCATTCCGCGATTTTAAAACTACTTTTTCAAGGTCCGAGCTGTTAAAGGAACTCGACCCTTTTTTCTGGACGAAAATGATGAGCCCGCCTTTCCCCTGGAATGGCAAAAAGATGTGAGGGTCTCCAGGTATTCTTGGGACATGTTGGATGAGGTTGAGCGAGCCTTTGTGACTGTTTTGGAAGAACGCTGGGGTCAACCTCCCCATCTTGATACAAAGAAATTTCTAACCAATCCTTCTCTTCTTCAAACTGAACTGGGTATCTTGTGTTTTCTTTGCTGTTTGTTTATGTTACTTGTAGCTGTATTTCCGACTTGTTCGATTTGTAGCTTGACTTCTGTTTTATTTGCAGAGGCAATGAAGAATAATGAATCTATGAAAGCTTTTAAGAGGGCGCAGAAGGCGACTGCTGCCAGAAATATTGCCGCCAAGGCAGCTGGGGAGGGGTCCTCCCAAGTGCGCGAGAAGCCATCAGTGCCGAGTTCCTCCATGGTGAAGAAAGTGATTCCGACACCTTGGGTCCGCTTGGTGGATCCTTGATGAGCGGATAATTTATACGCTTTTTGGCATTGTTTTTAGTATGTTTTAGTAAGTTTTTAGTATATTTCTATTAGTTTTTAGTTAAAATTCACTTTTCTGAACTTTACTATGAGTTTGTGTGTTTTTCTATGATTTCAGGTATTTTCTGGCTGAAATTGAGGGACTTGAGCAAAAATCTGATTCAGAGGCTGAAAAGGACTGCAGATGCTGTTGGATTCTGACCTCCCTGCACTCGAAGTGGATTTTCTGGAGCTACAAAAGCCCAATTGGCACGCTCTCAACGGCGTTGGAAAGTATACATCCTGGGCTTTCCAGCAATATATAATAGTCCATACTTTGCCCAAGATTTGATGGCCCAAACCGGCGTTCCAAATTAGCTCAAAACTGCCCGGCGTTAAACGCCGGAACTGGCACAAGAATGGGAGTTAAACGCCCAAACTGGCACAAAAGCTGGTGTTTAACTCCAAGAGAAGTCTCTACACGAAAATGCTTCAATGCTCAACCCAAGCACACACCAAGTGGGCCCGGAAGTGGATTTTTATGTTATTTACTCATCTCTGTAAACCCTAGGCTACTAGTTCTCTATATATAGGACCTTTTGCTATTGTATTTTCATCTTTGGATGTCTAGTTCTTAGATCAGATCTTGGTTCTTCTGGTTCCCTCTCTGGGGCCGAAGCCAATGATCACTTTTGTTCTTATGTATTTTCAACGGTGGAGTTTCTACACACCATAGATTAAGGTGTGGAGCTCTGCTGTACCTCGAGTATTAATGCAATTACTATTGTTCTTCTATTCAATTCAGCTTATTCTTGTTCTAAGATATTCATTTGCAACCAAGAACATGATGAATGTGATGATTATGTGACACTCATCATCATTCTCACTTATGAACGAGTGCCTGACAACCACTTCTGTTCTACAAGCAAACAAGGCTTGAATGTTTATCTCTTGGATCCCTTAATCGGAATCTTCGTGGTATAAGCTAGAACTGATGGCGGCATTCAAGAGAATCCGGAAGGTCTAAACCTTGTCTGTGGTATTCTGAGTAGGATTCAATGATTGAATGACTGTGACGAGCTTCAAACTCGCGATTGTGGGGCGTTAGTGACAGACGCAAAAGAATCACTGGATTCTATTCCGACATGATCGAGAACCGACAGCTGAATAGCCGTGCCGTGACAGGGTGCGTTGAACATTTTCACTGAGAGGATGGGAGGTAGCCACTGACAACGGTGAAACCCTACATACAGCTTGCCATGGAAAGGAGTAAGAAGGATTGGATGAAGACAGTAGGAAAGCAGAGAGACGGAAGGGACAAAGCATCTTCATACGCTTATCTGAAATTCCTACCAATGAATTACATAAGTATCTCTATCTTTATCTTTATGTTTTATTCATCATTCATAACCATTTGAGTTTGCTTGACTAAGATTTACAAGATGACCATAGCTTGCTTCATACCAACAATCTCTGTGGGATCGACCCTTACTCGCGTAAGGTTTATTACTTGGACGACCCAGTACACTTGCTGGTTAGTTGTGCGAAGTTGTGATAAAAAGTTGAGATTGTAATTGAGCGTACCATGTTGATGGCGCCATTGATGATCACAATTTTGCCCACCAAGTTTTTGGCGCCGTTGCCGGGGATTGTTCGAGTTTGGACAACTGACGGTTCATCTTGTTGCTTAAATTAGGTATTTTTTTTTCTTCAGAGTTCTTAAGAATGAATTCTAGTGTTTCAAGGTGATATTCTTATCATCACCAAAGCTGATTGATTCTCATCAATTTAGCTCTTGAATGCAATGTCCTGCTGAAGCTTGACTAGCCATGTCTAATTCCTTTAGACTGAAGCTTTAGACTAACATTGCATGATTCCTGGAATTCTCATTAAGAATTTTGATATCTTTATTTTCTTTTTCCACTTAATTTTTGAAAAAAAAAACCAAAAAATTTACAAAATCATAAAAACCAAAAAATTTTATGTTTCTTATTGAGACACTAGTCTCATGTTAAGTTTGGTGTCAATTGCATGTTTCTGTTTTTCTTGCATTCATCCACGTGTCTTAAGTGATCTTCAAGATGTTCTTGATGATTTCATTGCTCTGATCTTTGAATTCTATTGACTTGAGTGTTTTGTGTTTCTCATGTGTATTCTCATTTTGTTAGTGTCAGTAGTATGCAAACTGCTAAGTTTGGTGTCTTGCATGCATTGTTTATTTGATTTTAGTTGCATTTTAATTATTCCTCATTATTAAAAATCCAAAAATATTTTTAATTTGTGTCTTTTCAAGTCAATAATACAGAGAATTGAAGATTCAGAATATACAGCAGAGGAATTATACAGAAAAAGCTGGGCGTTCAAAATGCCCAGTGAGAAAGGCAAACTGGCGTTTAAACGCCAGCCAGGGTGCCTGGCTGGGCGTTTAACGCCCAAAAGGGTAGTGGTTTGGGCGTTAAACGCCAGAATGTGCACCATTCTGGGCGTTTAACGCCAGGATGGCACGAGAAGGAAGATTTTGTTTTCAAATCAATTTTTTTTTTAGTTTTCAAAATCTTTTCAATCAAATCTTTTTCAAAATCAATTTCTTTCTATTTTCAACAATACTTGCTATCAATTAATGATTTGATTCAACATTTCAAGTATGTTGCCTTTTCTGTTGAGGAAGGTTTAATGTTTGAATCATATCTTTTCTTGTTAGCCGAGTCATTAATTTTCAAAATCAAATCTTTTTAAATTGTTTTTCAAATCATATCTTCTCAATCACATCTTTTTTAAAACCATAACTTTTCAATCATATCTTTTTAATAACATCTTTTTCAAAATAGTTTTCAATCATATCTTTTTACTTTCTAATTTCAAAATCTTTTTCAAAAATCATTTAATTTCTTTTCCACCCTTGGTTTTCGAAAATCAATTAGTGTTTTTCAAAATGTTTTCAAAATCTTTTACTTAATTTTCGAAAATTTCTTCCCCTCTTCTCACATCCTTCTATTTATGGACTAACACTATTCCTTAATACACAATTCGAACTCCATCTTCCTTGATAAGTTCGAATTTTCTACCTCTTCCTTCTATTTTTCTTTTCCTCTGACACCTCAAGGAATCTCTATACTGTGACATAGAGGATTCCATATTTTCTTGTTCTCTTCTCTTGCATATGAGCAGGAGCAAAGACAAAAGCATTCTTGTTGAGGCTGATCCTGAACCTGAAAGGACCTTGAAGCGAAAGCTAAGAGAAGCTAAGGCACAATTCTCTGTAGAGGACCTAATAGAAATCTTCAAAGAAGAAGAACCCATGGCAGCCGAAAACAACAACAATGCCAACAATGCAAGGAAGGTGCTGGGTGACTTTACTGCACCTACTCCCGACTTCTATGGGAGAAGCATCTCTATCCCTGCCATTGGAGCAAACAATTTTGAGCTTAAGCCTCAATTAGTTTCTCTAATGCAACAGAATTGCAAGTTTCATGGACTTCCATTGGAAGATCCTCATCAGTTTTTAGCTGAGTTCTTGCAAATCTGTGACACTGTCAAGACCAATGGGGTTGACCTTGAGGTCTACAGACTTATGCTATTCCCTTTTGCTGTAAGAGACAGAGCTAGGGTATGGTTGGACTCACAACCTAAAGAAAGCCTGAACTCTTGGGAAAAGCTAGTCAATGCCTTCTTGGCAAAGTTCTTTCCACCTCAAAAATTGAGTAAGCTTAGAGTGGAAGTCCAAACCTTCAGACAGAAGGAAGGAGAATCCCTCTATGAAGCTTGGGAAAGATACAAACAATTAATCAGAAAGTGTCCCTCTGATATGCTTTCTGAATGGAGCATCATAGGTATTTTCTATGATGGTCTGTCTGAACTGTCCAAGATGTCTTTGGATAGCTTTGCTGGAGGATCTCTTCATCTGAAGAAGACGCCTACAGAAGCTCAAGAACTAATTGAAATGGTTGCAAATAACCAATTCATGTATACTTCTAAAAGGAATTCTGTGAACAATGGGACTAATCAGAAGAAAGGAGTTCTTGAGATTGATACTCTGAATGCCATATTGGCTCAGAACAAGATATTGACCCAGTAAGTCAATATGATTTCTCAAAGTTTGTCTGGAATGCAAGCTGCACCAGGAAGTACTAAGGACGCTTCATCTAAAGAAGAAGCTTATGATCCTGAGAACCCTTCAATGGAAGAGGTGAATTACATGGGAGAACCATATGGAAACACCTATAATCCTTCATGGAGAAATCATCCAAATCTCTCATGGAAGGATCAACAGAGACCTCAACAAGGTTTCAACAACAATAATGGTGGAAGAAACAGGTTTAGCAATGGCAAGCCTTTTCCATCATCTTCTCAGCAACAGACAGAGAGTTCTAAGCAGAACACCTCTGACTTAGCAACCATGGTCTCTGATCTAATCAAAACCACTCAAAGTTTCATGACTGAAACAAGGTCCTCCATTAGAAACTTGGAGGCACAAGTGGGTCAGCTGAGCAAGAAAATTACTGAACTCCCTCCTAGTACTCTTCCAAGCAACACAGAGGAAAATCCAAAAGGAGAGTGCAAAGCCATCAACATGGCCGCATTTGGAGAGGAGGGAGAGGCAGTGAAAACCACTGAGGAAGACCTCAATGGACGTCCACTGGCCTCCAATGAGTTCCCTAATGAGTAACCATGGGAATCTGAGGCTCCCACTGAGACCATAGAGATTCTATTGGATTTACTTCTGCCATTCATGAGCTCTGATGAGTATTCTTCCTCTGAAGAGGATGAGTATGTCACTGAAGAGCAAGTTGCTAAATACCTTGGAGCAATCATGAAGCTAAATGACAAGTTATTTGGTAATGAGACTTGGGAGGATGAACCCCCTTTGCTCACCAAAGAACTGGATGACTTGTCTAGGCAGAAACTACCTCAAAAGAGACAAGATCCTGGGAAGTTCTCAATACCTTGTGCCATAGGCACCATGACCTTCAGGAAGGCCTTGTGTGACCTAGGGTCAAGTGTAAACCTCATGCCTTTCTCTGTAATGGAGAGGCTAGGGATCTTTGAGGTGCAAGCTGCAAAAATCTCACTAGAGATGGCAGACAATTCAAGAAAACAAGCTTATGGACTTGTAGAGGATGTTCTGGTAAAAGTTGAAGACCATTACATCCCTAGTTAAGTATGTTGATTCTTGAACACAGCTACTTATGAGTCTTGGCCGTGGCCCTAAGCATTTTGTTTTCCAGTATTACCACCGGATACATAAATGCCACAGACACATAACTGGGTGAACCTTTTCAGATTGTGACTTAGCTTTGCTAGAGTCCCCAGTTAGTGGTGTCCAAAGCTCTTAAGCACACTCTTTTGCTTTGGATCACGACTTTAACCACTCAGTCTCAAGCTTTTCACTTGGACCTTCATGACACAAGAACATGGTTAGGGACAGCTTGATTTAGCCGCTTAGGCCTGGATTTTATTTCCTTGGGCCCTCCTATCCATTGATGCTCAAAGCCTTGGATCCTTTTTACCCTTGCCTTTTGGTTTTAAGGGCTATTGGCTTTTTCTGCTTGCTTTTTCTTTTTCTTTCTATTTTTTTCGCCATTTTTTTTCGCACAAGCTTTTGCTTTTCACTGCTTTTTCTTGCTTCAAGAATCAATTTCATGATTTTTCAGATTATCAATAACATTTCTCTTTGTTCATCATTCTTTCAAGAGCCAACAATTTTAACATTCATAAACAACAAGATCAAAAATATGCACTGTTCAAGCATTCATTCAGAAAACAAAAAGTATTGTCACCACATCAATATAATTAAATTAAATTCAAGGATCAATTCGAAATTCATGTACTTCTTGTTCTTTTGAATTAAAACATTTTTCATTTAAGAGAGGTGAAGGATTTCATGGAATTTATTCATAGCTTTAAGACATGGTTACTACATACTAATGATCATGAAGTAAAGACACAAAACATAGATAAACATACAACATAAAAACCGAAAAGCAGAAAGAAATAAGAACAAGGAATGAATCCACCTTAGTAGCGTCTTCTTCTTGAAGGTCCAATAATGTCCTTAAGCTCTTCTATGTCTCTTCCTTGCCTTTGTTGCTCCTCCCTCATTGCTCTTTGATCTTCTCTTATTTCATGGAGAATGATGGAGTGCTCTTGATGTTCCACCCTTAATTGTTCAACATTGTGGCTCAAATCTTCTAAGGAAGTGTTGAGTTATTCCCAATAGTTGTTGGGAGGAAAGTGCATCCCTTGAGGCATCTCAGGGATTTCTTGATGATGAGTTTCCTCATGCATCTCTTGAGAACCGTGGGGGATCTCTCTTGCTTGCTCCATCCTCTTCTTGGTGATGGGCTTATCCTCTTCAATGGAGATGTCTCCTTCTATGATAACTCCAGCTGAGTAACATAGATGGCAAATAAGGTGAGGAAAAGCTAGCCTTGCCATGGTGGAGGGCTTGTCGGCTATTTTGTAGATTTCATTGGAGATGACCACATGAACTTCTACTTCCTCTCCAATCATGATGCTATGAATCATGATGGCCCGATCCACAGTAACTTCAGATCGGTTGCTAGTAGGAATGATGGAGCGTTGAATGAACTCCAACCATCCTCTAGCCACAGGCTTAAGGTCCAGTCTTCTTAGTTGAACTGGCTTGCCTTTGGAGTCTCTTTTCCATTGAGCTCCTTCCACACATATGTCCATTAGGACTTGGTCTAACCTTTTATTAAAGTTGACCCTTCTAGTGTAGGGGCGTTCATCTCCTTGCATCATGGGCAAGTGAAATGCCAACCTCACATTTTCCGGACTAAAATCTAAGTATTTCCCCCGAACCATTGTGAGATAATTCTTTGGATTCGGGTTCATACTTTGATCATGGTTCCTAGTGATCCATGCATTGGCATAGAACTCTTGAACCATTAAGATTCCGACTTGTTGCATGGGGTTGGTTAAGACTTCCCAACCTCTTCTTCGGATTTCATGTCGGATCTCCGGATACTCATTCTTCTTGAGCTTGAAAGGGACCTCAGGGATCACCTTCTTCTTTGCCACAACATCATAGAAGTGGTATTGATGGCTCTTGGAGATGAATCTTTCCATCTCCCATGACTCGGAGGTAGAAGCTTTTGTCTTCCCTTTTCCTTTTCTAGAGGATTTTCCGACCTTAGGTGCCATTGATGGTAGTGGAAAACAAAAAAGATTGTGCTTTGACCACACCAAACTTAAAATATTGCTCGTCCTCGAGCAAGAGAAGAAAGAAGAGAAGAAGAAGAAGAAGAGAATATGGTAGAGAGGGAGAGATGTAGGTTCGGCCAAGGTAAAGAAGAGGGGGTTGTGTTGTGTGAAAATGAAGTAGAATGGAAGGGTATATATAGGGAGAGGGGGAGTGTATGTTCGGTCATTTAGGGTGGGAATGGGTGGGAAAATGGTTTTGAATTTTTGAAGGTAGGTGGGGTTTATGGGGAAGAGTGGATGGATGTGAGTGGTGAAGGGGGTGATTGGAAAGAGTGACATGGGGAATACTCATCACAAAATAGGATTAGGAGGTAAGGTGGGAATATAGTAGGTGGGGATCCTGTGGGGTCCACAGATCCTGAGGTGATCCTGTAGGGTCCACAGATCCTGAGGTATCAAGGAATTCCATCCCTGCACCAAATAGGCATGTAAAATGCCTTTGCACACCATTCTGGCGTTTAAACGCCGTGTGGTGCACATTCTAGGCGTTCAACGCCCATGTAAAGCATGTTTCTGGCGTTGAACGCCAGTTTCATGCTTGTTACAGCGCCAGCTTTTTCCTCTAGGCACATTCCTGGCGTTCAGCGCCAGAATGTTGCTTGTTTCTGGCGTTCAGCGCCAGGTTGATGCTCTGTTTTGGCGTTGAACGCCAGCCAGATGCATCTTACTAGCGTTGAACGCCAGCCTGTGCTTCCTCCAGGGTGTGATTTTTCTTCTACTGTTTTTGATTCTGTTTTTAATTTTTATATTTTTTTCGTGACTCCTCATGATCATGTACCTAATAAAACACAAAATAACAATAAAATAATATAAAATAAAAATTAGATAAAATTGGGTTACCTCCCAACAAGCGCTTCTTTAATGTCAATAGCTTGACAGTGGCTCTCATGGAGCCACAAAGGTGATCAGGTCAATGTTGTATAGTCCCAACACCAAAATTAGAGTTTGGATATGGGGTCTTAACACCAAACTTAGAGTTTGGTTGTGGCCTCCCAACACCAAACTTAGAGTTTGATTGTGGGGGCTCTTCTTGACTCTGAACTGAGAGAAGATCTTCATGCTTACTCTCTTTTGTCACAGAGGGATGACCTTGTGCCTTAAACACAAGGTAGTCCCCATTCAATTGAAGGACTAATTCTCCTCTGTTGACATCTATCACAGCACCTGCTGTGGCTAGGAAAGGTCTTCCAATGATGATGCATTCATCTTCTTCCTTCCTAGTGTCTAAGATTATGAAATCAGCAGGGATGTAAAGGCCTTCAACCTTTACTAACACGTCCTCCACTATTCCATAAGCTTGTCTCAATGACTTGTCTGCCAATTGTAATGAGAACAAGGCAGGTTGTACCTCAATGATTCCTAGCTTCTCCATTACAGAGAGTGGCATAAGATTTATCCCTGATCCCAGATCACATAGAGCCTTTTCAAAGGTCATGGTGCCTATGGTACAAGGTATTAAGAACTTGCCAGGATCTTGTTTCTTTTGAGGTAGAGTTTGCTGAATCCAGGTATCTAGTTCATTAATGAGCAAGGGAGGTTCACTTTCCCAAATCTCATTACCAAATAACTTGGCATTCAGCTTCATGATAGCTCCTAAATATTGAGCAACTTGCTCTTCAGTCACATCTTCATCCTCTTCAGATGAAGAATAGTCTTCAGAGCTCATGAATGGCAGAAGGAGATTTAGTGGAATCTCTATGGTCTCTATATGAGCCTCAGATTCCTGTGGATCCTTAATAGGAAACTCCTTCTTGCTTGAGGGATGTCCCAGGAGGTCATCCTCACTAGGATTTTCGTCCTCTTCCTCCCTTGTGCATTCGGCCATGTTGATTATATCAATGGCCTTGCACTCTCCTTTTGGATTTTCTTCTGTATTGCTTGGGAGAATACTGGGAGGAGTTTCAATGATTTTCTTACTCAGCTGGCCCACTTGTGCCTCCAGATTTCTGATGGAGGATCTTGTTTCACTCATGAAACTGAAGGTGGCCTTTGACAGATCAGAGACTAGATTGGCTAAATTAGAAGTGTTTTGTTCAGAACTCTCTGTCTGTTGCTGAGAAGATGATGGATATGGCTTGCTATTGCTCAGCCTATTACGTCCACCATTGTTGAAGCCTTATTGAGGCTTTTGTTGATCCTTCCATGAGAAATTTGGATGATTTCTCCATGATGGATTATAGGTGTTTCCATAAGGTTCACCCATGTAATTAACCTCTGCCATGGCAGGGTTCTCAGGATCATAAGCTTCTTCAGAAGCTGCCTCTTTAGTACTGTTGGATGCATGTTGCCATCCATTCAGACTTTGAGAGATCATGTTGACCTGCTGAGTCAACACTTTGTTCTGAGCCAATATGGCATTCAGAGCATCAATTTCAAGAACTCCTTTCTTCTGAGGTATCCCATTATTCACAGAATTCCTCTCAGAAGTGTACATAAATTGGTTATTTGCAACCATGTCAATTAGTTCTTGAGCTTCTGCAGGTGTTTTCTTTAGGTGAATTGATCCACCTGCAGAATGGTCCAATGACATTTTCGAAAATTTAGATAGGCCATAATAGAATATATCTAATATGGTCCATTCTGAAAACATGTCAGATGGACATCTTTTGGTCAGCTGCTTGTATCTTTCCCAAGCTTCATAGAGGAATTCACCATCTTTTTGTTTGAAGGTTTGAACATCCACTCTCAGCTTGCTCAGCTTTTGAGGAGGAAAGAATTTATCTAAGAAGGCAGTGACCAGCTTATCCCAGGAGTCCAGGCTATCCTTGGGTTGTGAATCCAACCATATTCTAGCTCTGTCTCTTACAGCAAAAGGGAAAAGCATGAGTCTGTAGACTTCAGGATCAACTCCATTCGTCTTTACAGTCTCACAGATCTGCAAGAACTCAGTTAAAAACTGATAAGGATCTTCAGATGGAAGTCCATAAAACTTGCAATTTTGTTGCATTAAGGCAACTAGCTGAGGCTTAAGCTCAAAATTATTGGCTCCAATGGCAGGAATGGAGATGCTTCTTCCATCAAATTTGGACGTTGGCTTTGTGAAGTCACCAAGCATCCTCCTTGCATTATTGTTGTTGGGTTCGGCTGCCATCTCCTTCTCTTGTTCGAAAATTTCTGAAAGGTTGCTTCTAGATTGTTGTAACTTAGCTTCTCTTAATTTTCTCTTCAGAGTCCTTTCAGGTTCAGGATCAATTTCAACAAGAGTGCCTTTTTCCCTGTTCCTACTCAAATGAAAGAGAAGAAAACAAGAAAAGAAAGAGGAATCCTTTATGTCACAGTATAGAGATTCCTTTATGTTAGTAGAAGAAGAAAGGGGAGAAGAATGAAGGAGAGTGGGTTCGGATTTTTAGATGAAGAGAGGTGAAGAGAAGTGTTAGTAAATAAATAATTAAATAGAATAAGAAAAGAGATGAAGAATTTTGAAAATAATTTTAAAAAGGTGTTAGTAATTTTTGAAAATTAGAGATAAGATAAGATTAAAATTAAAATTTAAAACAAAAAAGAATTTTTGAAAAAGAGAGAAGTATTTTCAAAAATTAGAGAGGAATAGGTAGTTAGTTGGTTTTGAAAAAGATAAGAAACAAACAAAAAGTCAAAGAGTTAGTTGAAAAAGATATTAAAATCAAATTTGAAAAGATAAGAAGATAAGAGGTTAGATAAGATATTTTGAAATCAACTTTTGAAAAAGATAAAATTTTTGAAAAAGATAAGATAAAAGATAAAAAGATCTAATTTTTAAAATGACTTAACTAACAAGAAACTACAAGATAAGATTCTAGAACTTAAAGATTGAACCTTCTTAACAAGAAAGTAACAAACTTCAAATTTTTGAACCAATCACATTAATTGTTAGCTAATTTTCGAAAATTAAATGTAAAGATAAGAAAAAGGTTTTGAAAATATTTTGAAAAAGATTTTTTTGAAATTTTCGAAAAATAAAAAAAAATGAAAAAGATATAATTTTTGAAAAAGATTTTAAAAAGATAAGATTTTTTTTTTAAAATTGAAAATTTGACTTGACTTGTAAGAAACAACTAATTTTTAAAATTTTTGACTAAGTCAACTCAAATTTTCGAAAATTAGGAGATAAAAAAGGAAAAAATATTTTTTTTATTTTTGAAATTTTAAAGATGAGAGAGAAAAACATAAAAATGACCCAAAATATGAAAATTTTGGATCAAACACATAATGCATGCAA
Source organism: Arachis hypogaea (assembly GCF_003086295.3). NCBI lineage: Eukaryota > Viridiplantae > Streptophyta > Magnoliopsida > Fabales > Fabaceae > Arachis > Arachis hypogaea. The sequence goes on from NC_092040.1 coordinate 91,747,041, forward strand.
GAACACTATGAATGTCAAGATGAACACCAAGAACACTTTGAAGATCATGATGAACATCAAGAACATGATTTTGAAAATTTTTTTATGCAAAGAAAACATGCAAGACACCAAACTTAGAAATTTTTAATGCTTGGAAAATATGAATGCAAAAATGCACATGAAAAACAACAAAAGACACAAAACAAGAAATCATCAAGATCAAACAAGAAGACTTACCAAGAACAACTTGAAGATCATGAAGAACACCATGAATGCATGAATTTTCGAAAAATGCAAGAAAAATTTTTTTTTTAAAGCATGCAATTGACACCAAACTTAAAAATTGACTCAAGACTCAAACAAGAAACACCAAATATTTTTTATTTTTATGATTTTATGATTTTTTGTATTTTTATAAAAAAAATTTCGAAAATAAAGTTTGAAAGAAAACGAAAAAGAAAAGAAAATTTTGAAAAAGTTTTTGAAAAGAAAATTACCTAATCTGAGCAACAAGATGAACCGTCAGTTGTCCAAACTCGAACAATCCCCGGCAACGGCGCCAAAAACTTGGTGTTGTTGCCGGATCAACTTGGTGCTGTAGTTGCACGTAATTGTAATTCAAATAATCCCCGGCAACGGCGCCAAAAACTTGGTGGACGAAATTGTGATCACATCAATGTAGTATTCTTTGTTGTTGTATGGAATCATTATTATGGCACCTATGTGTGTACACAACTCCGTTCAACTTAACCAGCAAGTGTACTGGGTCGTCCAAGTAATAAACCTTACGTGAGTAAGGGTCGATCCCACAGAGATTGTTGGTATGAAGCACGCTATGGTCACCTTGTAAATCTCAGTTAGGCAGATTAAATTGGTTTATGATGAGTTCGAAAACTAATAATAAAAAGAAAATAAAAAGGATAGAAATACTTATGTAAATCAATCGTAGAATTTCAGATAGGTGTATGGAGATGCTGTGCTCCTCTTGAATCTCTACTTTCTTATTACATTCATCCAATCCTTCCTACTCATATCCATGGCAAGCTGTATGTAGGGCATCACCATTGTCAATGGCTACATCCCATCCTCTCAGTGAAAACGTTCCTATGCTCTGTCACAGCACGGCTAATCATCTGTCGGTTCTCAATCGGGTTGGAATAGAATCCCTTGATTCTTTTGCGTTTGTCATCACGCCCAGCCTTCAGGAGTTTGAAGCTCGTCACAGTCATTCAATCCCAGAATCCTACTCGGAATACCATAGACAAGGTTTAGACTTTCCGGATCCTCATGAATGCCGCCATCTATCTAGCTTATACCACGAAGATTCTGTTGGGAAATCTAAGAGATATGCGCCCGGCCTAAGGTAGAACGAAAGTGGTTGTCAATCACGCGCGTTCATAGGTGAGAATGATGATGAGTGTCACGGATCATCACATTCATCAAGTTGAAGTGCAACGTATATCTTGGAATAAGAATAAAAGATAATTGAATAAAAAGTAACAGTAATTGTATTGAAACTTGAGGTACAGCAGAGCTCCACACCCTTAATCTATGGTGTACAGAAACTCCACCGTTGAAAATACATAAGTGAAAGGTTCAGGCATGGCCGAATGGCCAGCCCCCTTAAAACGTGATCAATAGCCTCCTAAGATGAAGAATAAAACAAAACTGAGACCAAAGATGAAACGTGGTCAAAAGACGACTAATACACTAGTAAAAAGTCTTATTTATACTAAACTAGCTACTAGGGTTTACATGAGTAAGTAATTGATGCATAAATCCACTTCCGGGGCCCACTTGGTGTATGTTTGGGCTGAGCTTGATCTATCCACGAGCTGAGGCTTCTCTTGGAGTTGAACGCCAAGTTATAACGTGTTTTGGGCGTTCAACTCCGGGTTGTGACGTGTGTCTGGCGTTTAACTCTAGACAGCAGCATGTACTTGGCGTTGAGCGCCACTTTACGTCTTCAATTTCCGAATAAAGTACGGACTATTATATATTGATGGAAAGCTCTGGATGTCTACTTTCCAACGTCGTTGAGAGCGCGCCATTTGGAGTTCTGTAGCTCCAGAAAATCTTTTTTGAGTGCAGGAAGGTCAGATTCCAACAGCATCAGCAGTCCTTTTGTCAGCCTTTTTCAGAGTTTTGCTCAAGTCCCTCAATTTCAGCCAGAAATTACCTGAAATCATAGAAAAACACACAAACTCATAGTAAAGTCTAGAAATGTGAATTTAACATAAAAACTAATGAAAACATCCCTAAAAGTAGCTTGAACTTACTAAAAACTACCTAAAAATAATGCCAAAAAGCGTATAAATTATCCGCTTATCAATCGGCTTCCAATTGCTGTAGTTTTTCTTCCAACTCCCGACGTCACCGCACCTCTCTTTGGAGATCTCTTCCAATTTCCCGTTGTTGTTGGGTTTCTTTTTCCAGCTATTTTAGGCGATCCAGGAGCGCTTCCATTGCCCCTGAATTTGGTGAGTCTTTGTCTTTGTTGGTTTCTGGAGTGTTTTGTAGCGTGACATCCGCGTTTTTGTACGGTGTCCGATCCTCCAGACCTGAATCGTGGTCGTTGTCATGGTCGTTCGCCATGGTGATGGGATGACGTCCAGGTCCCCGGCAACGGAGCCAATGTTCCGAGGGTTACTTGAAACTGGAGGTCGATCTCGGATGAGATCTTCTATGCTGGTCGGTGCTAACGTGTCCGGCTGGTGGGAGACGGTCGGAGCTGTTGTGTCCGACTTGTTGGACTTGGTGGTGGTGCTGATTCCTTTGTCCCCGGAGGGTGGGGGGTACCTGCAAGGGACTCCGATGCTTAAGTTAGCAAGGGTATTAAGCAGGTATTGAGTAGAATCAGAGTATGAGTTATACCTGGGTGCTCCAGTGTATTTATAATGGTGAGAAGTGACCTTTCTAGATAAGATAAGTTAGTTATCTTATCTTATCTTATCTTATCTTTTGGGTGAGGTAAGCTTATCTTCAACGGAACCGCCTTTATCTCTGTAGGCTGGGATTGCCTTTGGATTTGGGTCGTGTTCCTCTATTTGGACCCTTTATTGGACTTTCCTGTCGATTTGACCGAGCTCTTTGAGAAGAGGTCGGATAGTCTGACCTGAAGAGGTCGGTCGCCTTGTCGCTAAACATCCTGGGTCGGTCAGCTCGACCCAGGGTATGAACAGTTAGGAATGTGTGAGTTTAGATGTTTTTATTCATATATATATATATATATATATATATATATATATATATATATATATATATATATGCTGAATCTAACTTTTTTCCTATATAATGAACATGAGAAATTATTTTTTGTTATGTTATATAACATAAATAAGCTTTTTAACATTAGTAATTCACATGTAAGGGATAATTTCAATTGTACGTTCAACGGAGAAATTTGTTTTTTTTTTTCCTATACAATGAACATGGAAAATTATTTTTTGTTATGTTATATGACATAAAGAAGTTTTTTAACATTAGTAATTAACATGTAAGGGATAATTTCAATTATACGTTCAACGGAGAAATTTGTGTATATTAATTTAATTTGATTAATGTTGACATTATATTATATACATACATAATGTATTTTTTTTATTTCCCGTGCTGAGCATTTTCCGTGTGATTAATATACTTTTTGATTTCTTAATTTTCTTCTTTTTCTTTTTCTCTTGATACCCTCCCCTTATTTCCTCCTAATGTAATATTACACCAAGACAGGCGTGGTATCATGCCAATGACACTTGGTATTCCATACATTTCATTCTTCTCCAAATCTGAACGATGCAATCTATAAAGGTTACAAAATGAACATGGCAAATCTTTTATGTCAGTTCCAATCAAACTAAGCTCTTCTAGATTTTTCATCTTTTTTGGAATTTTTAGAAATTTCTCAAGACTTGAACATCCAAATAGACCGAGTGTTTCCAGTGAGGCCAAATTAATAACAGGTGAAAAATTTCTGAGTTTGCGATACTCTTTAACATTCAATATTTTAAGTTTAGGTAAAAAAACCAACTGAACTGTGAACTAAGACTAAATTACAATATCTTTTGAAAGAAAATTCTTCTAAAGTTTGAAGATTAGACACATCAAGTATCTCTTTCAAAAAATCACTATAATCAAAATTTAAAACTTTCAAGGTGATCGACATATAGAACAAAAACAAACAAACAAATAAAATAAATGAGCAAAGTAAAAAAAATCAAATAAACATGATTATGAATTTACAAACATACAAAATCAGAAAAATGAATTTAGTACACTTACCTTGGATAAGCTATCCAACTTGGGTAACATGTAGGGATAATTAGGCAACTTAAGTATGGAAAGCTATTTTGGATCAAAATTAGAGGGAAAACACTTTGAAGGATACCTCCTCCATTCCAAAACTCTTAAACTATTTGAAAGATATTTGGGATCTTTGGAAAAATTACCATTTTTTATGATAAGTATTTTGAGATTTTTCATTTGTTTAAAAGCTGTTCCATCCCATTTTACTTCTACATCATCATTTTTCTCTTTTTCTGATGGATCTTCACTTCCTTTCTTTCTAAATGAGAGAAATTCCAAATGTATGATTTCAATGGCACTAGTTTCCTTTCATCACACAAAAGTAAGAACATAAATTAATTAAAATACATGTGTTAAGAAAAAGTCATTAACAAACTTGAGTAAAAAAAAACTATTACATACACGATTATCTTCTTAAAATTTACCTATATCCTTGTAGAACCATAATCTGCTACGCTTTCCAGGCATTTCTGATGATTTTTTTTATATATATTTTTGTCCATGTCCTCTATTATATCATGTAATGTTATTCTGAATTGATCATTCTTTATGAGAGATTTTTCAACCAATATTCCAATATGATATTTCATACAACTCCCATAATGAGCTTGAAGTATATCTGTAACTTCCCATAAATTATATCCTTTAAAACAACAAACAATACCAAGAAAAACAATCTACACATCTTCTCCCAAAGCATCAAAATTAACCTGAAGTATCTTACATATTTTATTATCAAGAACTTTTTCATATATATCCATTGCAGAAGCATAAGTTATTTATTGCACAGGTTAAAACATTCTCATACCTTGGGTTAATAATATCTATTTTAAAAGCTTTTCAATAAAGCAAATATAAGGACCCTTCCTTATTTAAACCTTGTACTTCATATGTCCTTTCAATATCATGAAGTGTCAACAAGTATTTGTCTTGTATTGCTTACAGGATGAAACCAATCAGGTTTTTCTGCAATAACTGTAAACTGTTCATGTTCATCAACATCATCCAGAACCAAAAGAATTTTTATTTGACTGAGTCTACGTTGTATCTGTGAAATTCCTTCCTTAACACCTATTATCTGGATTCCCCCCTTTCTTAATATCTTACAAAGAAGATTGTTTGAAGATGCATCAACCCATATTTTTGTAAAATTTCTCTCACGTTTTCAAGAAACCACACACCTTTAAAATTGTCAGTAATCAAGTTATAAAAAGCAACAACAAGTGTTGTTTTTCCTATGCCATCAATTCCATATATCCCTACCATGTGAACTCGATCAGTAGAATCCATTTCCAAAAGTGAAATTACCTTTAACTAATGGTTGACATTATGTTATATACATACATAATGTATTTTTTTATTTCCGTATTGAGCATTTTTCGTGCGATTAATGTATTTTTTTACTATGTTGAGCATTTTTCATGCATTGCACGGGTCATTCATTAGTAGCTTTCTATAATAAAATAAAGTTTCAATGCTTTTTTTATTTTACCATTATCACATGCTAGAGTAAGACACTATTTTTATCTTTTATTTTCCATATATGAAGAAGACAGGCTATTTTCTTTATTTCAAACGAATTAAACACTTTGGGAATAAATTATTATATGCTATACTAACAGTATATATATATATATATATATATATATATATATATATATATATATATATATATATATATATATAATGATTGCAATTTATTTTTATTTAGGCACCTGACCTTTTATTACATGATCATAATATGTATCACATCATGATACTAAGCATGTGATCATTCAAGTTTTTTTTATAGTTGTTAATAGATATTTTAATAAGCTACGGATGTTTGTATATTTAAGGTTATATCAACATATTCATTTGAGTTGAAAGTGGTCATGCTTAAGGATTTGTGAGTTTAGATTTATATATATATATATATATATATATATATATATATATATATATTCAAATTTTATCTTTTCGCTTTCTCTATAAAAAAATACTTAATAAGTTGTTCTAATTTACTTTATTAATTTTCGCTACCCTTCCATACTTGTCCCTGAGAAAACAAAAATCAACTCGAACTCCATCGTGTATTATTGAGATCATCAACCCCTTTCCTGTTCCCCAAACACCCAGTTTCAGTGGAACAAAACAAACGATGTCGAGCCAAGAGCACTCCCATTTCCATATACTAGAAAAAATAGTGGATAGAAGAATCCACTAAATATTAATTAATCTGTATTGACCACAAATCTCAATGATCAAGAATTAGAAATTAACATGATAAAGAACTCAAGAATATCTAGTAGTATTAGAAAATCTCTAATTCAATTCCAATTTGAAAATCAAATAAATCGTATCTTACTCAGATTGATAAAAAGAGCTGAGGTTATACTAAAAGCCGCTAGTAGAAACACCACTCAAATAAAATAGACTTCCGAAATGCGGATATATTTGAATTAAAGGAATTGGTAGGGTATTAATTAAAAGGAAATGAAAATATTCAATAGAAAAATTTAATAACCCAGCTAGAAAACAGTTGATACAATTAGATCCCCCACCCCAATTAGTCGTACCTTTAAAGTCCACTTCTTCCCCATACTACGAGAGAAAGGGAAAATGTGAAAACTACCATTAAAGCTGCGCCTCAACGCATTTCGGGGAGAACCAGCTAACTCTAGGTTCGAGTGGCATTTCACCCCTAATTTTTTTTCTTATACAATGAACATGAGAAATTATCTTTTGTTATGTAATATGACATAAACAAGCTTCTTAACATTAGTAATTAACATGTAAGGAATAATTTCAAATTTTCATTCAACGGAGAAATTTTCTATCTTAATTTAATTTGATTAATGGTTGACATTATATTATATGCATACATAATGTAATTTTTTATTTCCCATGCTGAGCATTTTTTGTGCGATTAATATATTTTTTGTTTTTCCAATTTTCTTCTTCTTCCTGCTCTCTTGATACCTTCCCCTTATTTTTTCCTAATGTAATATTACACCAAGACAGGTGTGGCATCATGCCAATGACACATGCTATTCTATACATTTCATTCTTCTCCAAATCTAAAAGATGCAATCTAGAAAGGTTACAAAATGAACATGGCAAATCTTTTATGTAAGTGCCAATTAAAGTAAGCTATTCTAGATTTTCCATCTTTTTCTGAAATTTTTGGAAATTTCTCAAGACTTGAGCATCCAAATAGATCGAGTGTTTCCAGTGAGGCCAAATTAATAACAGTAGAAAATTTTTAAGCTTGGGGTACTTTTCAGCATTCAATATTTTAAGTTTAGATAAAAAATAAATAAACTGTGAACTGACACTAAATTACTACATCCTTTGAAAGAAAATTCTTCTAAAGTTTGAAGATTATACACGTCAGGTATCTCTTTCAAAGAATCACTGTAATCAAAATTCAAAACTTTCAAGGTGATCGACATCTAGAGAAAAAACAAACAAACAAATAAAATAATGAGCAAACTAAAATAAAACCAAATAAACCTGATCATGAATTTACAAACATACAAAATCAGAAAAATGAATTTAGTACGCTTACCTTGGATAAGCTATCCAACTTGGGTAACATATAGAGATAATCAAGCAACTTGAGTATGGAAAGCTATTTTGGATCAAAATTAGGGGAAAAACCTTTGAAGGATACCTCCTCCATTCCAAAACTCTTAAACTATTTGAAAGATATTTGGGACCTTTGAAAAAATGACCATTTTTTATTATAAGTATTTTAAGATTTTTCATCTGTTTAAAAGTTGTTCCATCCCATTTTACTTTTACATCATCATTTTTCTCTTTTTTTTTTATGGATCTTCACTTTCTTTCTTTCTAAATGAGAGAAATTTCAAATGTATAATTTCAATGGCACTAGTTTCCTTTCACCACACAAAAGTAAGAACATAAATTAATTAAAATACATGTGTTAAGAAAAAGTCATTAACAGACTTGAGTAAAAAAAACTATTACATACATAATTATCTTCTTAAAATTTACCTATATCCTTGTAGAACCATAATCTGCTACGCTTTCCAGGCATTTCTGATGATTTTTTTTCGATATATATTTTTTGCTCAAGTCCTCCATTAGATCATGTAATGTTATTCTGAATTGATCATTCTTTTTGAGAGATTTTTCAACCAAAATTCCAATATAATATTTCATACAACTCCCATAATGAGCTTGAAGTATATCTGTAACTTCTCATAAATTATAACCTTTAAAACAACAAGAAATATCAAGAAAAACACTCTGCACATCTTCTCCCAAAGCATCAAAACTAACCTGAAGTATCTTACATATTTTATTATCAAGAACTTTTTCATATAGATCCATTGCAGATTTTTGCAGTTCTAAATCTTTTCCAAACAAGTTAAAACCTATAACTTCCAAATCCAATGGAAGTCCAGAAGCATAAGTTATTTACTCCACAGGTTAAAATATTCTCATATCTTTGGTTGACAATATCTGTTTTAAAAGCTTTCCAATAAAGCAAATATAAGGACCCTTCCTTATTTAAACCTTGTATCTTATATGTCCTTTCATTGTCATGAGGTGTCGGCAAGTATTTGTCCTGTGTTGTTATAATGATTCTGCTTACAAGATGAAACCAATCAGATTTTTCTGCAATAGCTATCCACTGTTCATGTTCATCAACATCATCAAGAACCAAAAGAACTTTTATTCGACTGAGTCTACGTTGTATCTGTGAAATTCCTTCCTTAACACCTATTATCTGGATTCTCTCCTGCCTAATATCTTAAAAAGAAGATTGTTTTGAAGTTGCACCAACCCATATTTTGTGTAAAATTTCTCTCATGTTTTCAAGAAAACACACACCTTTAAAATTGTCAGTAATCAAGTTATAAAGAGCAAGAGCAAGAGCAAGTTCTGTTTTTCCTATGCCATCAATTCCATGTATCCCTACCATGTGAACTCGATCAGTAGAATCTATTTCCAAAGATAAAATTACCTTTAAATAATGGTTGACATTATGTTATATGCATACATAATGTATATTTTTTTATTTTCGTACTGAGCATTTTTTGTGCGACTAATGTATTTTTTTACCGTGTTGAGCATTTTCCGTGCATTGCACGAGTCATTCATTAGTAGCTTTCTATAATAAAATAAAGTTTGAATGTTTTTTTATTTTATGATTATCACATGATAGAGTAAGATATGATTTTTATCTTTTATTTTTCATATATGAAGAAGACAAGATATTTGCTTCATTTCAAACGAATTAAACACTTTGGGAATAAATTATTATATGCTATACTAACGGTGTGTATATATATATAATGATTGTAATTTATTTTTATTTAGGCACCTGACCTTTTATTACATGATCATAATATGTATCACATCATGGTATTTTTTTCTTGCCCAATTTTTATATGATGCTTATTATATGATACTAAGCATGTGATCATTCAAATTTTTTCCTTAGTGGTTAATAGATATTTTAATAAGCTAGGCATGTTTGTATATTTAAGGTTATATCAACATATTCATTTGAGTTGAAAGTTGTCATGTTTAAGGATTTGTGAGTTTAGATTTATATATATATATATATATATATATATATATATATTCAAATTTTATCTTTTCACTTTTTCTATAAAAAAATACTTAATAAGTTGTTCTAATTTATTTTATTAATTTTTGCTACCCTTCCATACTTGTCCCTGAGAAAACAAAAATCAACTCGAACTCCATCGTGTATTATTTAGATCATCAACCCCTCTCCTGTTCCCCAAACACCCAGTTCCAGTGGAACAAAACAAACGATATCGAGCCAAGAGCACTCCCATTTCCATATACTAGAAAAAATAGTGGATAGAAGAATCCACTAAATATTAATTAATCTGTATTGACCACGAATCTCAATGATCAAGAATTGGAAATTAACATGATAAAGAACTCAAGAATATCTAGTAGTATTAGAAAATCTCTAATTCAATTCCAATTTGAAAATCAAATAAGTCGTATCTTACTCAGGCTGATAAAAAGAGCTGAGGTTATACTAAAAGCCGCTAGTAGAAACACCACTCAAATAAAATAGACTTCCGAAATGCGGATATATTTGAATTAAAGGAATTGGTATGGTATTAATTAAAAGGAAATAAAAAATATTCAATAGAAAAATTTAATAACCCAACTAGAAAACAATTGATACAGTTGGATCCCCCACCCAAATTTGTCGTACCTTTAAAGTCCACTTCTTCCCCATACTACGAGAGAAAGGAAAAATGTGAAAACTACCATTAAAGCTGCGCCTCAACGCATTTCGGAGAGAACCAGCTAGCTCTGGGTTCGAGTGGCACTTCACTCCTAATTTTTTTCTTATACAATGAACATGAAAAATTATCTTTTGTTATGTAATATGACATAAACAAGCTTCTTAACATTAGTAATTAACATGTAAGGAATAATTTCAAATTTTCATTCAATGGAGAAATTTTCTATGTTAATTTTATTTGATTAATGGTTGACATTATATTATATGCATACATAATGTAATTTTTTATTTTCCATGCTGAGCATTTTTCGTGCGATTAATGTATTTTTTGTTTTCCCAATTTTCTTCTTCTTCGTGCTCTCTTGATACCCTCCCCTTATTTCTTCCTAATGTAATATTACACCAAGACAGGTGTGGTATCATGCCAATGACACATGGTATTCTATACATTTCATTCTTCTCCAAATCTAAATGATGCAATCTAGAAAGGTTACAAAATGAACATGGCAAATCTTTTATTTCAGTGCCAATTAAAGTAAGCTATTCTAGATTTTTCATCTTTTTCTGGAATTTTCGGAAATTTCTCAAGGCTTGAGCATCCAAATAGACCAAGTCTTTCCAGTGAGGCCAAATTAATAACTGTAGAAAATTTTTATGCTTGGGGTACTTTTCAGCATTCAATATTTTAAGTTTAGATAAAAAACAAATAAACTGTGAACTGACACTAAATTACTGCATCCTTTGAAAGAAAATTCTTCTAAAGTTTGAAGATTATACACGTCAGGTATCTATTTCAAAGAATCACTGTAATCAAAATTCAAAACTTTCAAGGTGATTGACATCTAGAGAAAAAACAAACAAACAAATAAAATAAATAAGCAAACTAAAATAAAACCAAATAAACCTTATCAAAAATTTACAAACATACAAAATCATAAAAATGAATTTAGTACGCTTACCTTGGATAAGCTATCCAACTTGGGTAACATGTAGAGATAGTCAGTCAACTTGAGTATGGAAAGCTTTTTTGGATCAAAATTAGAAAAAAAAAACTTTGAAGGAATAACATGAATTAATTAAAATACATTTATTAAAAAAAGTCTTTAATAAACTCGAGTAAAAAAAACTATTACATACTTGATTATCTTCTAAAACTTTAACTATATCCTTGTAGAATTATAATCTACTATGCTTTCTAGGCATTTCTGATAATTTTACTCGATATATATCTTTGCCCATGCCCTCCATTAGATCATATAATGTTATTTTATGAGAGATTTTTCAACCAACATTCCAATATAATATTTCATACAACTCCCATAATGAGCTTGAAGTATATCTGTAACTTTCCATGAATTATATCCTTTAAAATAACAAGCAATATCAAGAAAAACTCTTTGCACATCTTCTCCCAAAGTATCAAAACTAACCTGAAGTATCTTATATATTTTATTATCAAAAACTTTTTCATATTGATCCATTGCAGATTCCCACAGTTCTAAATCTTTTCCAAACAAATTAGAACCTATAATTTCTAAAGCCAACAGAAGTTCAAAAGCATAAATTATTTATTGCACAGGTTAAAACATTCTCATACCTTGGGTTGACAATATCTATTTTAAAAGCTTTCCAATGAAACAAATCTAAGGACCCTTCCTTATTTAAACCTTGTACCTCATATGTTCTTTCAATGTCATGAAGTGTCAGCAAATGTTTGTCCCGTGTTGTAATAATGATTTTGCTTCCAAGATGAAACCAATAAGATTTTTCCACAATAGCTATCAACATCATCTAGAATCAAAAGAACTTTCATTTGACTGAGTCTAATACTTTGTTTTTGTGAAATTCCTCCCTTAACACCTATTATCTGGACTCCTTCCTTTCTTAATATCTTACAAAGTTGATTGTTTCAAAGATACACCAACCCATATTTTTGTGAAATTTCTCTCACTTTTTCAAGAAAACACACACCTTCAAAATTGTCATCAATCAAGATATAAAGAGCAAGAGTAAGTGATGTTTTCCTATGCCACCAATTTCATGTATCCCTACCATGTGAATTCGATCAGTAGAATCCATTTCCAAAAGAAAAATTACTTTTGACTGATGGTTGACATTATTTTATATGCATGCATAATGTATTTTTTATTTCCGTACTGAGTATTTTTCATGCGATTAATGGATTTTTTTACCGTGCAGAGCATTTCTCGTGCATTGCACGAGTCATTCATTAGTAGCTTTCTATAATAAAATGAAGTTTGAATGCTTTTTTATTTTAGTATGAGGTACAAGGTTTAAATTATGAAGGATCCTTAGATTTGTTTCATTGGAAATCTTTTAAAATAGAATATTATCAACCCAAAGTATGAGAATGTTTTAACCCGTGTAGTAACTTATGCTTCTAGACTTCCATTGGCTTTGGAAGTTATAGGTTCTAATTTGTTTGGAAAAGATTTAAAACAGTGAAAATCTGCAATGAATCAATATGAAAATATTTTTGATAATAAAATACGTAAGATACTTCATGTTAGTTTTAATACTTTGGGAGAAGACGTACAAAGTGTTTTTCTTGATATTGCTTGTTGTTTTAAAGGATATAATTTCTGGAAAGTTACAAATATACTTCAAGCTCATTATCAGAGTTATATGAAATATCATATTGGATGTTGGTTGAAAAATCTCTCATAAAGAATGATCAATTCAAAATAACATTACATGATCTAACAGAGGACATGGGCAAAGATATATATCAAGAAAAATTGTCAGAAATGCCTGGAAAGCATAGTAAATTATGGTTCTACAAGGATATAGTTAAAGTTTTAGAAGATAATCAAGTAAGTAATAGTTTTTTTTTTACTTAAATTTATTAGAGACTTTTTTTAACATATATTTTGATTCATTCATGTTTTTACTTTTGTATGATGAAAGGAAACTAGTGCCATTGAAATCATACATTTGGAATATCCTTCATTTAGAAAGGAAGGAAGTGAAGATCGATTGGAAAAAGAGAAAAATGATGATGTAGAAGTAAAATAGGATGGATCAGCTTTTAAAGTTTAAACAGATAAAAAATCTCAAAACACTTATCATAAAAAATTGTCATTTTTCCAATGGTCCCAAATATCTTTCAAATAGTTTAAAAATATTTGAATGGAGGAGATATCCATCGAGATATTTTTTCTCTAATTTTGATCCAGAAAAGCTTTCCTTACTCAAGTTATCTGATTATCTCTACATATCACCCAAGTTGGATAGTTTATCCAAGGTAAGCGTACTAAATTTATTTTTATGGTTTTGTATGTTTATAAACTCATGATCAGGTTTATTTTGTTTTATTTTAGTTTGTTCATTAATTTTATTTGTTTGTTTGTTTTTTCTCTTGATGTTGATCACTTTAAAAGTTTTGAATTTTGATTACAATGATTCTTTGAAAGAGATAGCTGATTTGTCTAATCTTCAAACTTTAAAAGAATTTTTTTTCAAAAAATGTAGTAATTTAATCTTGGTTCACAGTTTCAGTTGATTTTTTATCTAAACTTAAAATATTGAATGCTGAAGAATATCCCAAACTCAGAAGTTTTTCACCTGTTATTAATTTGGCCTCACTAAAAATACTCAGTCTATCTGAATGCTCAAGCATTTGAGAAATTTTTAGAAATTCTAAAAAAAGATGGAAAAAATCTAAAAGCGCTTACTTTGATTGGTATTGGAAATGTTCATTTTGTAACCTTTTTAAATTGTGGTATTTGTATTTGGAGGAGAATGAAATGTATAGAATACCAAGTGTCATTGGCATGATGCCACGCCTGTTTGAATGTGATAGAGTTAAGAGAAAATAAGAGAAGGGTATCAGGAGAGCAAGAAGAGGGGCTTCATGGAATACTCACTCATTCCCTCCCCTCTTCACATATATATCATCTTTCTCTCAGAAACAACAATTTGTTATATGACTTTTTTTTCCACTAGCTGTTGCATGGTTTTTAATCTGAATGTGTTAGACCTAAGAGGCAATAATTTCACAGTCTTTCCTGAATGCATCCAATAATTTCGCATTCTATGACATCTCAATGTGGATGATTGTGAGCATTTTCAGGAGATTAGAGGGATTCCACCAAACTTGAAAGAGTTCTCAGCATTAAATTGCAAATCATTAAGCCAGAGGGGCACAAGTGTGTTACTCAATCAGGTATTGTTACTTTTTAATCATTAAGAATGCAGATGACATCATAATTCATATTAAATTAATAATGTATGGTAAACTATTACTTCTGCATTATGAATGAATGACAGCAAGTGCACGAGGGTAAAAGCACCCACTTTGTGATGCCAGGTGAAAGCATTCCAAGGTGGTTTGAGTGGTGCAGCAGTGGACCTTCTATTTCTTTCTGGTTTCGTGGCACCGAATTCCCTTCCAAATCTCTTTGCATTGCAATTCTACTCAAACATGACATCCATTCCCCACCACTTCAAGTAAAACCCATTGTGACCATCAATGGCAACCAAGTTTCACATGGATTTGGAAGACCAATGGATCAAATGTCTATTTTTAATATGAACAAACATTTTGATTATAAAGAAATACATTTTGAAAGAGGATGGAATCATGCGAAGCTTTCATATAAAGTATATGGGAGATATTTAATTGCAAAAGAGATGGGAATGCACATATTGAAGCAAGAGAGTAGTAGTACAATGGAAGATATTCGATTCACTGATCCATACAAAATGACACAAGTAATTATAATGATGATCATGCTCTCAACAGCATTCCCCAACCATAAGAAGCAGCCCTTGCTCCTCTAAACATGCATTTGTTTGTGGACATTGCTATTTCTAACACACACACTTTCTGGATAATAACTGTCAATTACGAAAGAAGGTAGGGAGGATTCAATATTAGCATCCGCATAGCTATATGGTTGTCACCACTTGTGTATGTCATAGTGTTTTTTTGTAAGAACCGGAGTTAATCGAACCAGTTAATTAAGTGGTCATATTGCCCGGTGCTACGCGAAAAAAAGTAAAAATGATCAAAAACCTTAGAAAAACAGTAGAAATGGAAAACCGGATGTTAATTTTAAAGGTTTGGCCCGAAGTTGGGCCAAACGGCCTAAAAATGCTAACGGGTTGAACCGAGCCCAATTTAGACCCAAGTCCAACATATATAAAGGTTCATTTAATGAACCCTAGCCTCATAAACACACACACACACACTTCAGAAATTGAGAAAGGGAGGAGAGGAAGAAGAAAACATTTTCACCTCAATCTTCCCAAGCTCATATCTTGAGCTATAGAGCTTCGATTTACGTGCCATCGACGGCTACGTGTTCCTTGTGAAGAGATCTATAAAACCCATCCAAGAAACTCTAGAGTTAAGCTCGAAATCCTCCCAGTTCTTCTCTCCAAAATTTCGGGTACCTAGGGTTTTTTATTAAGTGAGTTTTTGTGATTATTGATGTTTAGGTTCACTCTAACCCTTGCTTAGCTTTGGGTTTTGCCATCCAAATCTATTGAGAAAGGTAAGAGGCTTTGACCTCTTGTGAAATTTTGATTTATGTTTAGCCCTAGGTTGATTTTGTGGTGATTTATATGTATATAGCTTGATTATTGTGAGTTTGGGGCTTGTTGGTGCTTGTTGGAGCTACATTGGTGGTTGGATTTTGGTTGAAAGCTCATTTGGTTCATATTGGGAATCGGCCAAGGTATGGTTTCGATTTTCTCTATGTAGTATATAATATTCATGGACACTTAGGCTAGTGAACCATAAGATAGGATTGGATTTGAATGGTTGATGAGTGGTTTAATGATATTATATGATGATGTTTGATGAAATGATGATTTTGAGTTTGGTATTGATGATTAAAAGTGATATAATGAGGATTATTGATTTGTGAAGTTGAGGAGTGAATTATGTTGATAAATGTGATATTGGTGTTGATTGATTGGTTATGTAGTTGGAAAATTGTTAATGAAGATGACATATGAGATATATTGATATTGATGTGGTGGATGAGAAAAAATGTGGTAAATTGGTGTAAGATGACATAGAGGGTTGATTTTGATGAAAGGTGGAGGTTGGGAATGGCTTGGTTTGGTTTTGGTTGTGTTTTGCAAAGTAATTGTGAAAATTGTGATTTTGGGTAAAAGAGGAATTTTGCAAACTTTGTTTGATCATAACTTTTGCCTTGATTTTCAAAATTCATTGAAATTTATTTAGAATTAAAGATCTTTGAAAACCCTTTAAATCGGTATAAAGTTTGTAAAATTTGGAATTTCGTAGAGGAAGTTATGATCATTCAAACATTGATGTTGAAAATTGGAAATTCTGCAAAGTTACAGAATTCTGAGTTTTCTGGTATGTGCGCACGCACAGCCTTGTGCGTACGCATACTCTGCGTAAATGGTGACATGTGCGTATGCACAAACCTATGCGTCTGCACACGCAGAGGTAGGCAATCTGCTTGCAGCGCTGGCACAACTTGTGCGCGCGCACACTAATGGAAAGTTATAACCTGTGAGTACGCATAGACCTGTGCGCACACACACGTTGGGGAGGCCAATCTGTTGGGAGCGCTGGCACAGATTGTGCGAGTGAACAGACCCTTTTATGTTTTGACACCTGTGCGTACGCACACCTCTGTACATACGCACACTTTTAAAAATTTTATGGGCGTGCACACGCACACCCCTGTGCGGACGCTCACGCTCTGTTTCTCAAATTTTGCTTTGTTTTCAACTATTTCTTCTTCCCAACGAGGTTGTAAGCTTCTATAACACCTTTTTAAGACTTTTGGACATATTTTTTGGGTGCTCAAATATGGGAAATGGTTTAAGGATTTTAGACACTATTATTTGAAAAAGTTAGCAAACGGAGTACTAGGTTTCTATTGTTTTGGGGAAGGCTTGATGATGTATAATGAATGATTGATGAATGAGATACGAAAGCAAGGAACTGAGATGTGAATAAACAGTGGTTGAAAAGAGTCGAGGACTCTGAATGAAGTGATGGATCCATCTTGTGCAAAAAAAAATGTTTTGAAAACCACTGTATCACTTTTTATTGAGATTATGAGATGCTATGTGCCCGGCAGGAGCCGAGGTTGGATCCTGCCTGTCAATGCAGCGGCGGTGGCATAAGGGCGGTGGTTCGTCCTGCTTGCGCTTAGATGCGAGGTCGGTGGCAATAGATCCCGCTCACATCCCTTCAGATCATCAGAGCGTACATGCGCAAAACCCTGAATAATGATCCGAGCACTATATCTCGGGTTCCCACACCATGAATCCGAAGGGCAACATCTCCATGGAGATGTGTCGGGTTGGCAGTTGAACCGACAATGTGATATCACAGCCAGTAGGGCAGGCATTCATTATATGCATTTTCTACCTGTTTATATGCTTTCCCGACTTGATATTGTTCTCCCTATCTGTTTAACATGTCTAATTGCTACTTGTATTAATTGTTGTATATGCCTTTACTTGTATTTTACTTGTATTGTATAAACTTGTGCTTTTACTGGAGTTGAGGAGGTTCGAAAGGCGGTGGCAATGGGATCGCATGGCGGATTGGTTGGTGAAGACTGTGGGATAGCGATGTTTGACTAGAGTAAAAATTCCCTAAGATAGATTACCCTGTTATGGTTCTACGGCTTAAGTTGTATTAAGGAATTACATATTATGCTATTTTGGTTTAGTATGCTTTAAGTTTGGATTCTTGTGATGGATATGGAGTCTAGGATTGCCTTTGGCGTCCTGGAATCTTATATCCTACATCACTGTGAACTGTTACCATACTGAGAACCTCCAGTTCTCATACCATATTTCTGTTGTGTTTTTCAGATGTAGGTCGCAACCCACCTCGGTGAGTTGTCTGGTTGGTGACAGAAGTGGAGGATTCGGATATTTCTTTTGAGCCTTTGATGTATTTTGAACATGTCTCTCACTTTTGTATTTCGTTTCGCCTAGAGGCTTGTGTTTGAGGGAACAAAACTTGTATAAGCTGTTTTTACTGTCTGGTTTCATATATGGTCTGTATCTGGCTAGTCGGCTTAAACTCCGCGAGTCTTGGCTAGCTTCTTATGATATTATATTATTATACTATGGTGTTTTGTTATTCTATACATGTTTCTTATGCTTTAAAGTTAGTAGCTTCGTTAGTACGTTTCGTGCTTTTGAAATCCATATTTTGAGTGATATTCTTCATCAGGCTTCTAGATATTATTAATTTCTTCTATATAAGATATGTATAACCTTAGAACTGTCATAACCTTTGATTAACTTTTGCTTTATGACGCGAGGTAAGGCTTAGGCTAATTAGGGTGTTACATTTTTTATTAAGGTAAGTGTGATGCTTCCCTTGCTTCTGCTTGTTTGATTAACTATGAAATTGAGATGACCATTCAATATGTTACTTGCTACTTTGAGCAACTTTTTTGTATCATACATTTATATATTGAATGATTCTGAATTCGTAGCACAATGCAATTGCAAAGCAAATAGATAACCCTGTTGCCCATGGTCAATTTGAAGCTTTATTCTTTGCTTTATCTTAACTCATTGAGTTATAGGTAAGAAGATGAATGTTTTTGAATCTTGATTTTTGTGGCACAGGAGAAACACATTATGTTGCATCAATCAATATAGGCCAAGCTTGCTGCATTCCCATTTCTAAGAAACGAGCCTTCATTTTGGTACATTAAGCAACAATTTATATGATATTGATTCATTCTGAAATTAACAGAGGACTAGGAGTAAAAAAAAAAAACCACAATTGCAAACATAATCCATTCTTTTTGGTTGAAATGAAAGAAAGTGGATATTTGATGGGTGCCTCCATCCTTATTATTATGAACCTGGCATGTGCCGGGTTTTTTTATTATCCGACCTATGCTTTTCAAATGTATGAGAAGCATGGTTGATGTGAAGAATGTGGATGTGGACTGGTCATTGAAATGTTGGTTATTATAAAATCCATTCATGAATGAAATTTTTTTCTTCCCTTGAATGGATCGAACGTGGTGCCAATTTCAAGTTAGGAAGGTTGAAATTAAAATTCATCTTTAATATTAGTAGTTGCGATAGCAAGCATGCATGTCATTCGTTGTAATTCTCTCTGCATTATTGTGTTGTACATAAACAACTTAGAGGATTTTAGTTGTTATTTTTAGCATGCATCCTAACATGGCCTTTACTCATTTTGTTCAAATTGCTAAATTTTTATAATATGAGGTAGATACTGTTTTTAAATTTGGCAATTATCTGTAAATGTGCAGCAACAACTTATTTGATATATAGATGCAGAGAATAACTATGTATAGGTTTATTCTTGTTCATGTAGCACAATGATGAAAGTGAGTTTGGAGCGGTGAATTTGTGTGTGCTCTCGTAGAAATGAGTGAAAAAAAAATTGAACGAGAGGCAAGAGAATGATCGAGAGAAAAAGTCTAGAAGCCAACTACAATATAAGTTAGCTCAAATCTGTTTTTTTTTTAATAACAGATCTGTTTTTTAACTAGTTGGCTCCACTTCTAATTGATTCTCTAGCAAAACTCGATAACAAATTAATTCCAAGCAAATAAGTTTAACACTACCAATTTGGACAACATTAAATTAAGAGCTATGGATAATTATTTATTAATAATATATTAAAAGAGAGCTAAAGGTAATTTTTAAATTTATTCTTAGCCTCCTAGATTTTTAACATGATGTCATGTTAGCTTAAGTGGCTCTAGATCTATTGTTAGCTTTTTACTCCTCTTTCTTCATATCTCCTCTTTTTTCATATGTCTCATTATTTATTTTTTACACCTTAAGGTCCCATTAAATTTATCAAACGTTACAAGGAATAAAATCAATGTCAATCTCACTTTAAGGTCCATTAAAATTATAAAACGTTATACCTAATAAAGGTCCAACTAAAATCAATGTAAATTCCACCTTAAGTTCTCATTAAAATTATGAAATGTTACACCTAATAAAATTTAATGTACAAAAAAAAATTAAAATTCCACTAAAATGATCAAATGTTACAAGAAATAAAAAATAAACGTATAAATTTTTTTAAACTTCCACTAAAATTAGGATAACCAATCAATTTTAAATGTAATCAATTGTAATATTAGTTTTAAAATGTAACTAATGAATACAATTAAAAATAACATAATTATATATTATATAATCAGATATTACAAGGATAACTACAACGTTTATTTTAATGGTCACAAATAACAAAGAACAATTTAAACATATATACATCTAAATACATATTTTTTATTTTTTTTTATATAATCAAATATTACAATGGTAACCATAACAGACACTTTAATGATTACAAATAACAACTTCTATCTTTGTATTATACCATAGAATTCTCATTGTGTTTTTATCTACACATAATAATCTATCTTATATAATATTATAGGATTCTTTTTTAACCTTAATTTGTTTATATTCTCTGAAGGTTGTGGTAGGGTTAGAGAAGGGGGTTGAATCTATGCCTTCCTTTTACGTTGCTGTTATTATGCTTTTAAACAAACTTTCAATTCTGATTCTGTTTGTACTTAGCAGCAGAAATTTATGAGACAATTTATTTTTGTCTCATGAATATCAGAAAACAGAACACAGCAGAAAAGAGAAAAGCTAACACCAGCATATATCCTGGTTCGGTTGCCTTGTGCTATGCAACCTACGTCCAGTCTCCTCCAACACAATGGAGGAATTTCCACTATAGTTAACAGTATTACATATACCAATTTTACACTCAAGTTCTAACCTAACTTGACATTGGCTATGCTAATACCTAACTATTCAATCTTAGTGCTAACCCAACTAAGAAAGGGATACCTTACAGGTACAAGACACTTAACCAACCTAAAGAAATCAGAAAATAACTCTAGGCTTTTCTCTCAAGTGTATCACTCAGCCTTTTTTCACTCATGGTTTTTACTTGAGCTTTCTCACAATGCCTTTTCTCACAAGAAATTACAGAAAGATAAACATAGAAAAGTACATCACAATTTGTAAAACATGAAGGAGATTGACTTCATCAACAGCCTCTTCGCTATGTGCAAAACCAGATTTGCAAACCTACAGTTCTTCAGTATTGGCTGAATACTTCTTTGAAAGAAAGCATTATCCAAGTAGAGAAACTTCTTTGCAGAACACAACTCATCAAACTCTGGTTTTCTCTCCTTGGTTCTGAATGAGTAGAAAGCTTCTTTTTATCTCCTTGTATGTTCCTTGGTTGCTCACCCTAGGTCAACTTCTTGAGCACTGAGCTTCACCAACCCAACCGTTCATTTTTTCTCATTAAACATCAGAGTGGAAACTTTGCTTCTGACTTCTCTATCTTGACTGAAAGCCATAATACAGCAACCACAAAAGTCTTCCAATGGTCAACCGAATCTGAACCCCATACACAGCAAATTAGGGCAGAGAGCAACTTTCCCTTGTATGCCATTTTTGGACTTGTAGATAGTTGGGAAGAAGAGAAGAAGATATGATGCATGTAAAAAGAAATGAGTTATCTTTAACCTAAGCATGATTTGGTTTGAAATTGTTGAATAGACTTCTGAGTTTCAAGCTAGGACTTTCTCTTTCTTATTTCTTTGATGATCACCTTAGGGAAGAAGCTTTCTCTTTCTCTTTCTCACTTTTCTGAGTTTGTGATTTGACATGGTCAGAGAGGAGAGGAACGTTGCTTGTGATGTGAGATCAAGTTTGGAGGGAATTGAAATCAACTCGGGCTTGGATCAGACATCCATTAAGCAACTCGTTTGATTTTGGTTGTTTCTTTTGGGCTTTGTTTGTTTAACCAGCCCACCAGTCTTGTTTTATTTTCCATTTCATTTGGGCTATAATTCAAATTTTGGCCTGCAACATTTTATAAATAATTAGTAATATGCAATTAAAATTAATCAACATTAATTATTTATTTTGCCAAAAATAATGTTTGTCATCACTAATTAATTTAGTTAATTTCTTAACTCAACAATCTCCTCCTTGATGACAAACATATTTAAGCAATAACCAAAAGGAATTAAATTTTAGTAAGGTTAGAAAACTTCTCTTTAAATGATGTTTATGTTGCACCCCCTGGATTTATGCTTCTTTTCTTTGTTCCTGTTTTGCATTTCATTTATAGATAGAATAACACAGAGCTACACATCTTTATCTTGACTAAGGGATTTTAAACACCCACAAAATTAGGCAGCAATATTTTCAACATTTGAAAACAAGTTTTAATGCAACAGTCAGACAGATATCACACAAGTAAATAATATTAGCTGTAGTAATGTTCATCAGTCCAAGTTCAAGCTCAATTACAACTCCCCCTTTTGTCATCAAGGGCGGAAAACAAGCAAGATTAACAAAAACAGTATCGTGAAACCTGCAGAAGAAGGTTAGAGCACAGTTCAAAGTACTAATTAAACAACCAAAAGTGCAGCAGTATTAGAGTTATTACAGTCATCCAAAAATAAACAGTTCAACAGTAGCAAAAGAAACAGAATTCATGAGACAAAAAGATCAGCAGCAATAGTTTTCATGAGACAAATTCTAGGCATCAGAACCATTCCCCTCTGAACCAGCTTCCTCATCCTCATCAGTGGCAAGGTCTTCATCCTTTTGAAGGTTATCAATAAAAGTCATGAACACAGCCACTCTATCCCTTGATTTCCTTAGAAAATTCTCATGCTTGCTAGCTAGCTTCCTTTGTTCCTTACTCATTGCAATCATATGATTGGATTGGGAGACAAATTCCTGAACAACATCCTTGACCACATTCAACAGAGCGGATTTTTTTCCAGTAGAGATGGAAGTACCCTCGGTGGAAAGAGCAGGAGATTCCTCAGGGACAAATTCATCATCTCCATCATCTAACACCACCTTCTCAGATCGAGTAGGTTCCTTTTGCTGTTTCACTGCACCACCTCTTTTTAGATATGAATGTCTATTTTGATACTCCTCATTGGTCAAGTCAACACCAAAATACTCAAATATGCAAGTTAGAAACATGCCATAAGGAAGTGTTTTGTCTTTCTCACTCCTAACAGAGTCAAACATGTATCTAACCATCAAATATGCAAATAAAATTTCAGTTTTGGTGAGAAGGGCATATAAAACAAGAGTATCAGTGTAGAAGACCCTTTGATATGAACCACTTTGAGGAAGTATAATGTGGTTGACCATTCGGTGCAACTGAGCATGCTCATATCCCAGGGCTTTATGAGTGGGTGTGATGCCATTAATTAATGAAACATGTTCACAGATGTGTGCTAATGCATCATTGTAGGAAATACCAAAACCCTCATCCCACTTAATTGAAGTGTAAGCACAAGGCCTAACATCAGTATACTTCAAAACGTCACTGATAGTTTCATTGTTTAAAACTATGTCTCGGCCCTTTACATATGAGTGAGTAGTGCCTTCATGATATGTCATGTTGGCATAAAATTCTTTGACCAATAAGGGATAAATAGGCTTTTGAATGTCAAAAGGTGATTCCAGTCCAGAAAAATCAAGTTATTAACAAATGGAAAACCTTTTCTTTTCAAAGATGGCAAATCAGCTAGAAAAGATGGACACAGTGTACGATACCGAATAACCCCCTCATAAAAGTCATTGTTCATGGCAGATTTGAATCTATAAGGATTATAGTATGAATGAGAGGTCAAAAAGTGAGCTTTGTGATCAAAAGGCCCAATGTCATGTTCACTAACTGATTTAAGAGGAACTCGAGTTTTACCTCGCTGAGAATGCACAGGAACAGACCTTGACCTAGGTTGTGGTGGCTCAGGAGCAGGTTCTTCAGCAGCAGGGCGTTTGCCCTTGGATGATGCAGGTTTTGAGGAGCTCAGTTTAGAAGGAGTTGCCTTTGGTGGTGGCATTGGTTTGGTGGAGGAGGGAACCCTGGAGGGATTCTTTGTGCAAGCCATAGGGTCGGTTCGTGGAGGAGAGGTAGGAGGAGAAGGTGAGGGAGTAAATGTAGGATCTTGAGAGCGAGTTGATGGTCTAGGATATGTTGGAAGCTTATGAAGCTTTTCACGTGGTGCTCTTTTTGCGATGACTTTCTTCCTCATTTGGTTAGTTTTAGACTTTTGCGGGAAGAGAAGCAGTAAAGGTAGTGGAGGAAACCGAGGAGTTGAGGAGAAGTTAATGGACGGAAGAGAGGGAGTGTTGGTAACCGTACCCAAAGGAAGTTTTTCACAAACCATGCAACTGTATCACTTTTGAAAAGACTTGAAAAGACATGACTTCATAAAAGAAAGATTTTATTTGATTTTAAACTAGGAAATTAATTTTTAAATTTTGAAAACCTTTATTAAATTAAACTGAAAATCTTTTTGGACCAGAAAGCATTAAATGAAAACTCTTTTAAAAATAAACACACGGGCCAACAGAAATTCAACCAAACAAAAATGTAACATTCATATTTGGGCCTAGAGATGGTTGGATTTAAGGAAACATTTTGGACCACTCTAGATCAGATTTTTGAGAAAGGCCCAAATTAACTCTTACTTGAAACAAGCTCAGAACACGCTGATTTGATGAGAACGTTTATCACCTGCCCATAATTGTCTCATACATGTTTATGAGACAAAATACTCCAGCAAACACATTAGCAATTTTCAAACAATGAATTATAACTCAAAATACCAAGACTAGTCCTAAGCATGCATAATCTATCCTCAGGCAATGGTTTAGTGAAATATCTGCCAATTGCTCTTCTGATTTAACAAATTGAATGCTAATATCCCCTTTTTGAATATGTTCTCTTATTGAATGAAATTTCACTTCAATATGTTTAGTCCTAGAGTGCAAGACTGGATTTTTAGAAATATTAATGGCACTCATATTATCACACAATAAGGGAATATTTTCAGCATTTAATTTGTAATCAGCAAGCTGTATTTTTAACCACATAAGCTGAGAACAACATGAAGAAGCAGCTATATACTCAGCCTCAGCAGTGGATAATGCCACTGTTGGCTATTTCTTACTTGACCAAACATTCAAGAACTTTCCAAGGAAGCAACATAATCCTGAAGTGCTCTTTCTATCAACTCTATCACCGGCAAAACCTGCATCACAATAACCAACTGCAGAAAAATCATCAATCTTAGGATACCAAAGACCAAAAATGGATGTGCCATGAACATATCTAATGATCCTCTTAACTACAGAAAGATGTGACTCTTTAGGTTTGGATTGGAACCTTGAACACAATCCAACACTTTGCACAATATCGGGTCTAGAGGAAGTTAAGTACATAAGAGAGCCAATCATTCCTCTATACCTAGTCTCATCTACATCTTTCTCATTTCTCCCTTATCTAATTTTGAATTAGGGTGCATGGAAGTTTCCATGGGTTTGGCATTTTTCATACCAAATTTTTTAACTAATTCCTTGGCATACTTCTCTTGAAGAATGAAAATACCATTTTCAGTTTAATTTGCAGCCCAAGGAAAAAATTAAGTTCACCCATCATACTCATGTCAAATTCACTTGTCATGAGTTTTCCAAATTCAGAACAAAGGGATTCATTGGCTGATCCAAAAATAATGTCATCAACATATATTTGGACTAGAATAAAAGAATCATTAGAATTCTTGATAAATAGAGTTGTGTTTGTGGTGCCTCTTTGAAAACTATTTTTCAAAAGAAAAGAGCTAAGTCTCTCATACCAAGCTATAGGAGCTTGTCTTAAACCATAGAGAGCTTTAGATAATTTGAAAACATGATTAGAATGCTCTTTATTTTCAAAACCAGGTGGCTGCTCCACATACACTTCTCTATCTATCACACCATTCAAAAATGCACATTTCACATCCATTTGATATAATTTAAAACCAAAAAATACAGCATAAGTTAAGAGAAGTCTTATTGCTTCCATTTGGGCAACAGGGGCAAAGAATTCATCAAAGTCTATTCCTTCTTCTTGGTCATATCCTTATGCCACCAGCCTTGCTTTGTTTCTTGCAATGCTGCCATCTTCTCCTAACTTGTTCCGAAATATCCACTTGATTCCAGTCACTTTCTTTCCACTTGGCCTTGGAACCAAAGTCCATACTTAGTTCTTCTCAAACTCAAGAAGATCATCCTTTATTGCTTTAACCCAAGAAGGGTCACTAAGTGCTTCCTTGACATTTTGAGGCTCCATTTGTGAGAGAAGGGCAATGTTTGATCCTTCAATTGCCTTTCTAGTGGAAGATCGTGTTTTCACCCCATGAGAGACGTCCCCAATGACAAATTCCTCAGAATAATTCTTCAAGAATCTCCATTCACGAGGTATGTTGGACTTGGAGGTAGATTCAGTCACCAAGGAATTCTAGGTGCTACTGGTTTCAGGATTTCCTTCAGATTCATGAGACAAAATGGAATTGTCTCTTGAATTTTCAGCACCTGCAGTTTCTGGTTCAGCTTGACCAGAATTTTCTTTTTAATGATTTTGAGCAGTTTCATTTTCATTTTGAGCTTGATTCCCTGCATCACAATCTTCCAAAATACTTTGCACCAAGTTAGTATCACAAAATGTAACATGTATGGACTCCTCAATAATCCTAGCATCTTGATGATAAACTCGATATGCTTTACTAGTTGTGGAATATCCTACAAACAAGCACTCATACGCCTTTGGA
The DNA here is from genome assembly GCF_003086295.3 of Arachis hypogaea. Classification (NCBI taxonomy): domain Eukaryota; kingdom Viridiplantae; phylum Streptophyta; class Magnoliopsida; order Fabales; family Fabaceae; genus Arachis; species Arachis hypogaea. Next base: position 91,774,200 of record NC_092040.1, read on the forward strand.
TCAAATTTACCCAAATTATCCTTGTTATTTAAAACAAAACATTTGCATCCAAAGATGTGCAAGTATTCTAAGTTTGGTGGGTAACCTTTCCAAAGTTCATAAGGGGATTTCTTTAAAAATTTCCTTATGATTGTTCTATTCAAAATGTGGCAAGCTGTGTTAACCGCTTCAGCCCATAGGAATTTTGGAACATTACTTTCACAAAGCATAGCTCTTGTCATTTCTTGTATGCTTCTATTCCTTCTTTCCACAACACCATTTTGTTGTGGTGTCCTTGGACAAGAGAAGTTGTGAGATATTCCAAATTCCTCACAAAAGAATTTAAATAAATTATTTTCAAATTCAGTTCCATGATCACTTCTTATAGAAGAAATCTTTAAATCCTTTTCATTTTGAATTTTCTTGCAAAAAGGTTCAAAGGCCAAAAAGGCTTCATTTTTATGTGTAAGAAATAAAACTCAACCAAACCTAGTATAGTCATTCACAATCACTAAACCATAATGTTTACCACCTAGGCTTTGAGTTCTTGTTGGACTAAATAAATCAATGTGTAGCAACTCAAGTGGCCTTTTAGTAGAGATGTCTTCATTTGGTTTAAAATAACTTTTAGTTTGTTTTCCTATTTGGCAAGCATCACAAGTAATATATTTGTCAAACTTTATCAAAGGAATACATCTTACTAATTCTTTCTTTACAAGTTTGTTTATTTGAAACATACTTGCATGGCCCAATCTCTTGTGCCATAGCCACTTTTCAGAATCTTTAGAATGAAAATAAGCTACATTTTGATCCTTTAGTTCATCAAGGGTAAGTCCATACACATTATTAACACGCTTGGCAACAAAAAGTACTTCATTGGTCTTTTCATTCACAACACAGCATTCAAGTCTTTTGAAAGTCACTAAATATCCTAAATCACACAGCTGACTTATACTCAAAAGATTGTGCTTCAAACCACATACCAAAAATACATCACCAATGAAAGTAGATTGTTCATTACCTACTTTTCCAACAGCAATAATTTTACCTTTACCATCATCTCCAAAGATCACAAAACCTCCATCATACTTGTTCAGTTTGATGAAATAAATTGACCTTCCAGTCATGTGCCTTGAGCATCCACTATCCATGTACCACATGTCCTTTTTGTTCTTGGATGCTAGGCAAATCTGTATGAAGAGTTTCAAGTAGCCTTAGGTATCCAAATTAATTTGGATCCTTTGAAGTTAATCCATCTTGGTTGCCCAAGTGCATTGAAATCACAAACAACATTATAAATTTGGTTTTCCACAACTCTCTTTTCAATGAAACATTGTGCATATGAGTGACCAAATTTTTTGCAATTAAAATAGTGATTTTTTATGCATGTTGCTGAAAATTTGATGAGCTACCATGCTGGAAATGATTAAATGATTGAAATTTTCTGGTTTTTGGAAGAGGTGCATTTCTTTTAACAAACTGATTTTTGTTATAATTATTCCTCTTTACAAAAGCATTTTCACCAGAATTTTTGAAAACCTTTGTATTTTTCGAAAATGAGGTTTTGTTGTAAAATGGTGGTTTCTTGAAAGCTACCTCATTTTTTGAGTTGAATCCCAAACCTGGCTTGTTTGAAGTAGGTTCGGTTTTTGGTGAAGGTTCAGTTTCACTTGTGTGAACTCCATCAAATTTCTCCTCAAGTGTAGGAATATACCTAATACCAGATTTGTTAGATGTGGTTTTTGTATTTGATGAAGAAGCCACAAATTTTATAGAGGAATCATTAAAAACTGCATCTTCCTTGGCTATATAACCTAAACCAGATTTTTCAAATAATGGTCTTTGACTTGCAAGTAATTTGTCCAAGTTACTAGAACTTTGAGCAAATTTTGCTAAGTCACCATTCAGCCTTTTAATCGTATCATTTAATCTTTCATTTTCAGCAATTAACTCATGAGAAGGATCCACAATGTGCTTTCCTTTCAATTTTTCAAGTTCAGATTTTAAAAATATGTTTTCTTCAATAATGTCCAAAGCACATTCAGTTTCCTTCACATTTTCTTTTAAAAAATCATTTTCAGCTCTCAACACATCTCTTTCAGATCTGCATTCATTGTACTTATCAAGCAATTTTGAGGTATTTAAAGTGAGATCATCAATAATAGCATGTAAATTATCAATGGTCAAATCATAATAGTTTACCTCATCAAGATTGTTGTTTCCAGCCATGAAGCAGTCTTTATCTTCACCTTCAGATTCTTCTTCTTCATTTGAGTCATTCTCAACATCTTCCCAAGCTGCCATGAGTACTCTTTTCCTTTCTTTCTTGCCTTTGTCCTCCTTCTTGAGCGTTGGACAGTTTAGCTTGAAGTGTCTAGCCTCCTTGCAATGATGATAAGTCACCTTGCTTAAGTCCATCTTGTGTTCCTTTGAGCTTGAACCCTTGTACTTGCTCTTGTTCTTCATCATCCTTCTAAATCTCCTAGCAAAAAATAAGAGTTCATCATCTGAAATACCATCACTAGACTCACTCTCTTTTGGTTCTACTTTTAACTTGAGGGCTATTCCCTTTTTCTTTGAGTCGATGTTTGTGTGTGTGGTTTCATAGGCTATGAGTTTTTCTCTCAGCTCATCATAGGTTATGGGACTTAGGTTATTGCTCTCGGTTAGGACAGTGGCAATGGTTTCCCATTCTTTTGTGAGGCTTCTAAGGAGTTTTCTCACCAAGGTTTGTTCTGCATAGTTTGTACCCATAGCATCAAGGTTGTTGATTATAATTGAGAATCTCTCAAACGCTTCATCAATGCTTTCTCCATCCTTCATGTTGAACATCTCGTACTCTTTTTGCAGTATATCAATCCTCGTTTCTTTTACTTGTTTGGTGTCTTCGTGTGTAACCTGGAGTTTTTCCAGATTTCTTTGGCTGTCTTGCATCTAGACACCTTCTGGTACTCTTCAAAGCTGATAGCACAGTGAAGAAGGTTGATTGCTTTAGCATTCAGCTCCATCTTCTTCTTATCATTTTCATTCCATTCAGCTTCTTCTTTTGGAGTCACCACTCCATCAGCACTTGTTTTTGTTGGGATCTTGGGACCGCTCACAGCTATCTTTCATATGTTGTAGTTAATGGATTGGATGAAGATCCTTATCCTTTCTTTCCAGTAGGCATAGTTCTTCCCGTTGAAGAAAGGTGGCCGGTTGTTTGACTGGCCTTCAGTGAGGGTGTAGGCAACTGTGGTTGTGCCCAAGTTGTTCGCCATTGGATCTTTGCTCCAAGCGGTTAAGCTTGATTCTTGAGACCTTAGCTCCTGATACCAATTGAAGGTTGTGGTAGGCTTAAAGAAGGGGGTTGAATCTATGCCTTCCTTTTACGTTGCTGTTATTGTACTTTTAAACAAACTTTCAATTCTGATTCTGTTTGTACTTAGCAGCGGAAATTTATGAGACAATTTATTTTTATCTCATGAATATCAGAAAACAGAACATAGCAGAGAAGAGAAAAGCTAACACCAGTATATATCCTGGTTCGGTTGCCTTGTGCTATGCAACCTACGTCCAGTCTCCTCCACAACAATGGAGGAATTTCCACTATAGTTAATAGTATTACATACACCAATTTCACACTCAAGTTCTAACCTAACTTGACATTGGCTATGCTAATACCTAACTATTCAATCTTAGTGCTAACCCAACTAAGAAAGGGATACCTTACAGGTACAAGATACAAGACACTTAACCAACCTAAAGAAATCAGAAAATAACTCTAGGCTTTTCTCTCAAGTGTATCACTCAGCCTTTTTTCACTCATGACTTTTACTTGAGCTTTCTCACAATGCCTTTTCTCACAAGAAATTACAGAAAGATAAACATAGAAAAATACATCACAATCTATAAAGCATGAAGGAGATTGACTTCATCAACAGCCTCTTCACTATGTGCAAAATCATATTTGCAAACCTCAGATATAGTTCTTCAGTATTGGTGGAATGCTTCTTTGAAAGAAAGAATTATCCAAGTAGAGAAACTTCTTTGTAGAACACAACTCACCAAACTCTGGTTTTCTCTCCTTGGTTCTGAATGAGCAGAAAGCTTCTTTTTATCTCCTTGCATGTTCCTTGGTTGCTCACCCTAGGTCAACTTCTTGAGTATTGATCTTCTCTAACCCAGCCGTTCACTTTTTCTCACTAAGCATCAGAGTGAAAACTTTGCTTCTGACTTCTCTATCTTGACCGAAAGCCATAATACAACAACCACAAAAGTCTTCCAATGGTCAACCGAATCTGAACCATTGAGAAGCTACTTGGTCCTCAAGAATCACTTGTGACCGTAAATACACAACAGATTAAGCCAGAGAACAACTTTCCCTTGTATGCCATTTTCGGACTTGAAAGAGTTGGGAAGAAGAGAAGAAGATCTCATGCATGTAAAAGAAAATGAGTTACCTTTAACCTAAGCTTGATTTGGTTTGAAATGGTTGAATAGACTTCTGAGTTTCAAGCTAGGACTTTCTCTTTCTTGCTTCTTTGATGATCACCTTAGTGAAGAAGCTTTCTCTTTCTCTTTCTCACTTTTCTGAGTTTGTGATTTGACATGGTCAGAGAGGAGAGGAACATTGCTTGTGATGTGAGATCAAGTTTGGAGGGAATTGAAATCAACTCAGGTTTGGATCAGACATCCATTAAGCAACCCGTTTGATTTTGGCTTTGTTTCTTTTGGGCTTTGTTTGTTTAACCAGCCCAATAGTCTTGTTTTATTTTCCATTCTATTTGGGCTATAATTCAAATTTTGGCCTACAACATTTTATAAATAATTAGTAATATACAATTAAAATTAATCAACACTAATTATTTATTTTGCCAAAAATAATGTTTGTCATCACTAATTAATTTAGTTAATTTCTTAACTCAACATTCTCTTACCCTTTATTTTTGTGTGGGTTACACTATTGTTTTCAATATTAATATTAATTCTTTATAATAAGTATAAATTTAATTAAAAACTAATTTCTTCTCTTCTCCTTTCATACTCATCACTCATTCTTATATTCATTATATAAATTAACATTCACTTCACACATTTTTTTATCTCCTCTCACATAATCTCGTACCTCTTTCTCTTTTTTCTTCTCAATTCTTGCTAATGTTTTGCACAACTAGAATTTGGGTGATAACTATAGTTTTTTTTTTTAATTTGCCAAATGTATGTATTAGGTGATTGTGTGATTGTATTAACCTATTCATTAATTTTTCTATTTTTTTATGTAATTATATTCATGAGTTATGCATTGTCTTTGTCACCTATATATCACTTCTTTTTCCTTTCAACAATTTATATTTTTTTTAATATCATTTAGTTGTAATAATATCGTTGAAAATACATATTTTCATGATTCATGAAAAATAAAATTAAAAAATTAGATATCGTTTTTAATTATCAAAACTTTAATAATATTCATACTTGTATTTTATCTAATAGTTTTATCATTGTACTATAGTATTTAAATATAAACTAAAAAAATAAAAAAAACAAAATTAACTATTTAAAAAATAAAAAATAAAAATAATTATATGAAATCTGTTAAATAAACTTCAATTGAATTTTTTTATTACTTATTATAATATATTAAAAGAGAGCACAAGGTAATTTCACAATCATTCTTAAACATTTGATTTCACTCTATGCTACCACATAAGATTTTTTTTTTCTAGGTGGCATAATCATCTATCTTGCATTATGGTACTTTTATCTCATCATAATAACCTATCTTTTTATAATATTATAAGATTTGTTCTTAATCTTAACTTTTCATATTTTTTTACCTTTTTTTTTACGTAGGTTATATTATTACTTTCAATATTAATATTAATTCTTTTTAATAGGTATAAATTTAATTAAAATCTAATTTCTTCTTTTTCCTTTCATACTCATGATTCATTCTTATATTTACTATATAAATTAATATCCACTTCACACATTTTCTTTATCTCCTGTCACATAATTTCATACCTCTTTTTCTTTTTTCCTCTCCTTTCTTGTTAATTTTTTGCACAACTAGAATTTGGTTGATGACCATAGACTTTTTTTTTAAAATTTGCCAAACGTATGTGTTAGGTAATTATATGATTGTATTCATTAATTTTTCTATTTCTTTGTGTAATTGTATTCATAAATTATATAGTATTTTTGTCGTCTATATATCACTTCTTTTTTCTTTCAACAATTTATATTTTTTAATATCATTTAGTTATAACAATATTATTGAAAAGACATGTTATCATGATTCATGAAAAATAAAATTAAAAAATTAAATATCGTTTTTTATTATCAAAACTTTAATAATATTCATACTTGTATTTTATCTAATAGTTTCGTCACTGTACCATAATATTTAAATATAACCTAAAAAAATAAAAATAAAAACAAAAGTAAACTATTTAAAAAATAAAAAAATAATGATATAAAATGAGATAAATAAACTTTAATCGAATGTTTTTATTACTTATAGTCTGATTGATGTATAATTTTTTATAATTATTAAATTTTAAATTATTTTTTTATTTTAAATTGTCATTTATCATCAACCATTATAAAATTTAAATTAATAGTTATAAGCTACTAGACAAATTTTTAAACTTTTTAATCAATTAAATTTAATTCATATTATTATTTAATTAAATTACAAAATAACGGTTAAGCACAATTATTATCTATATTAAAACAGTATATTTTTTCTTTGTATATCTTTTTTGTTGAATAATAATATTAAATCATATATAAATTGTCAAATTAAATAAATATATTGTAGAATATTTTTTACAAATTAACTTCTAAATTTAATATTAATTTACATATTATATAATATATTCCTAAGCAATATTAGTATTTTAAATTTATACTATATAATATAATTAATTAGCTATTCGCGCATCGCGCAATGCAAGTCTTAATCTAGTTTATTTGTTAATGGTGACATAAGTAGTGTGAGGAGGGAAATCTCCTAATCACTTATATCAACATTGAACTTCAACAAAATAAGTATAGCCAATATTGTAGAAACTGATATGAAAAATGACAAACTCATTTTTGGCACAACATGTGAAATTTGTGCAAGAATTTTTACTTTTTTCCTTTATATACGGTTGGTATAAATGAATGGTCAAATGTTTCCTTGCTCAATTACTACATCTACTTAAAAAGGTAAAAAGGGAAGAAGACTTTGAGCCTAGTATATCATGACTATATAACTTTAAAGAAAACATATAAGAATAGAACATTGAAGGTAAAAAATGAAACTATAAAGAATAAACATAAAATCGGTTTATAAACCACTGCGCATCTATTTACCAACCAAAACAAGGGAAAGACACAGCAATTTGCAGATCATGGCTCCAATCAACGACAGTTAGAGGTAAGTTTTGGTAATAGCCTCTTCAAGTTCTTGGAAGTCCCAAGCATCATCTGCTGAATATTGCCCTGAAGAAAAGTGAGGAGAACAGTGCTGAATTCAGCAACAGCTTTACACAACTAACAACACATTTACTGCTTTGGAAGATCAGAGACACTCACCAATTGAATCTCTTCGCAGAGCAGTTAAATGGGCGCAACTGCAAAATTGCAGCAAATAATGATTCTTCTTAGTATTGGTAACTAGGCAAATATCAAATCATAAACTTCTCATACAAGTAACATGCCGAGTTACATAAACAGATAAACAACAAAATTATAACGTAGCGTTGACAAATTTTCTACATATTATGTCGCTGAAGATATAAGGAACATTTTTTTTAATAAAGAATAACTACCTGCCAACAGCCTTCCCAAAATCCGCGCACAATGACCGAATGTATGTCCCTTTAGAACACGTCACTCTAAAAATCAAATTTTGTCTGGAAAAATATAACACAGTGTATCAAATGATGATAAAGAGAAAAGAACAAATCAAAAACTCTAAATGATTACCATTGTAGAAGGCCCTACGATGGTAAAAACCATAAAAGCTTTCATTTGGACAGTGATATTACTATTTGCTACTATTATGATTACAATTCAGCAAATAATTGGTTAGGTGCAATGTCTCCGAACTTTGTGTTTAATGTTTGAAGCTAATATATTAGCAATAATGATTGATTTTGGTATTCCGTGATCAATTTCAAGTTTTAAACAATTGTCAATGGTCAACAGAATTATCAATTCTAGAGAGAAAAGTTTAAGACATGGCTGGGAGGCTTCGCATCCCAAGTTACCTGTCATCCAAGCTGCGCTCTATGTCAAACTGGAGTATTGAGATTCGTCTAGGTGAAAGTTCAACGTTTTCTCCTCTCCTCGCCTTGTCGTACATCCTTTCACCCCCAACCTATCATGAATGAGAAAAAATGTGTAAGCAAGTGGACCAGTTGCCTCAAAATAAGTAACATAAAGTACTGCGTATTGGAGGGGAAAAAGTTGGATGAAATTGCATAACGTGAACTGTTTCGGAAACAAAGGATAATACTTGCTGATAATATAATTGAAATTACTATTTAATACCAATATTTAAATCGACAAAGAGTCTCTATTCGTATCATGTTTCCAATAAGTTAATAAGCCTAGCACCTTCGAATATTTTAACACCTTTCGCATTAAGCAAACCATCTGATCTCAAAACATAAAGTTATGTGTGTGTTGGGGGGGGGGGGGGGGGGGAGGGGAGGGATCAATTTTTTTAAGCATGAAAAAGTTCTTACTTTAATAGCAGAGAACATAGGAGGAACTTGCCAAATCTCCCCGCAAAAAGATGCAGCGTTTCTCTTTATGTCCTCATCTTTGATGTGTTCCCATGGCTCACGCTGAATGACCTAAATAAATACACTGATTATACCATTTTCACTATCTTGAACATTTTTAAATCCCCAAGTATTACAATATGCAGCTGGATGCTCAGTTCAAAGCCGTGGTTCTAGTGTTTTAATTGGAGAAGAGTTACTTAATTTGCTTCTGGGACTTGAAAATTAATCAGACCCTAAATATGATTACAATATCCAGCTCTATTCCCCATTCAAAGTTGTCATGTTAGAGGAAACTTCATGAAGAATTACTTAATTAACTTCTGATATTGATGACCTATAGTTTATCTATTTTTGGTTTCTTAAACTTCAAAATAACAATAACAATTTGACAAACTCACTGGTGAATCAGCATCCCATGTTGAAGTAGCCTCCCCTAGACGGAAGACCCCACTATAACCCTTGATCATCCCTTGATATCTGAAACAGAAAAGTTCAAGATTTACAACTGAAAAGGAAAGTTGTAGTATTGTGAAACAATCAACATCGACTGGTACTCAGATTGAAAAAAATTTCTACTTGATTTTTATTATTTTATTACCTGTCTACCAGTTTTGTTGCTTTTCCAACACAAACAATCAATAAACCAGTAGCCATGGGATCAAGTGTTCCAGCATGGCCTACCTGTAAATTAGACGGCAGGCCCAAACCCAAAAGAATAAATAAATAAATAAGAGAAAGAACACAAAAGTCTGCATGATAAAGTTAACTTAATATAAATTTAAATGTGAAGTAACTAAAAACTAACCTTTTTTACTTTAACAACGCGGCGCAGCTTACCACAAACTGTGAATGAGGTCCAGCCTACCACAAATTTTACATGGCAATTTATTTTCATCAGAGATAAAAATATAAACCTTGACACTTAAACTTTCAAATCATTCCAAATTTACTATATTCAACAAAACATTGTGCACTCTGGCCTTTGGCCCCGTTTCATAAAGAATCAAAGAATTGCACACTCACGACTTAAGAGTAGCAGAGGTGTCTACCAAGTCATGACAACACCAAGGCGTGACTGATGCAACAGTAGTCATGCAGTATGTACATAAGGCAACCTTTTCATCAAGTCATGCAATGAATAGTTTTCTAGATTTGCATTGAATGTAACAACCACATGAAAAAGCAATTTTGATTCTCAGGTTTTCAACAGGGAAGAAACTATCCTTTTGACTTCAAACGGGGAATCAAGCTGATGCCATGCAAGCAAAATTCTTACTAAGCTAAAATATACACTTAAATATAATATACAATCGTTAGTTACTCTTTCTGGTATCTAGTTAGATGATTAACTCATATATATGAAGTCTGCTGGCTTAAATGAATGAAATCAAATCAGAATTCAGATCATTCTTTCCAAATTCTTCCATTCCATTTCCTTCCTCTAAGTTCTCAAAATCTTCAAGACATCAACTATTGTGTTAAAAATATAAAAAGGACATCCACAACAAAGCTAATAAGTTCAGTTACGAATGCAGTTCATTGCAGAGACTTTTTTTTTCTTCTTGTGAGAATATGTCACGCTAACTCACCCTTTGGTTTGTTAATCAAAACCACAGTGCCATGTGGACTGTCCCATACCGGGGGGAGTCCAGTCCTCCTCGATGAAAGAAAAGGCTCTGCATTGATACTACTAACTTCACCATCCTTTTTGTCAACTCTCTTCAAGCCCTTGAAGAATTCCTCGACCTTCTTCTCCCTAAGATCCTTCACCAAGTCCCCATCACCCTTCTTTTCCTCTTCCCTCTTCTCATCAAAAAAGACCAACTTGTTATCACCCTTATCATCCTTCTTCTCCTCCCTAACACCAGCAGTCTTCCTACCCTTCCCCTTGCTCCTCACACCACCATCTACATTTTCATTTTCATTTAAATTTGCATTTGCATTCGCATTCAAATTCGACTCTCCCGGTTTGAGAAATGCCTTGTCAAGGCATTGATTAGGGAAGTACTTCTTCTCCAACTGATACACCATCTTGTAGTGCTTCTCCTTCTCCCAAGGGTAAGCAAAAGCATCATAAAAATACAACTCTTCTTCTCTACGGTGCAGAGTTGGAAGCTCCACCACCTCAGGCTTCAGCTCCACAAACTTCTCCCCGTTCCGTAACCGTGCCTCTTCTTCCTCGGAATCTGACCCGTACATCCTCTTCCTTCTCTTGTTGTAGTACTTCCTCTTGGCCTTGTCAAGTTCCAAATTTGACGAACTGGGTTGACCAGAATCGGAGTCAAAGCTCAATTTCCGGTCGACCCAGCTGTCAAGGCGAAGCTCCGAAGTCGGTTCTTGTTCCTCAGGTTCGTCTGGTTCGTGGGGTTCAGAGAGAGCTTGTGCGGCATTTCGTCGAACACGTGGTGGGTGTTTTTGAACGGGGCGATTTATGATGAGTTCGTATTGAAGAGGGTATGGGGTGGGATTGGTAGAGAGGGATTTGTGGAATGGGGAGAGAGAGAAGGGGTGATGGTGATGAAGAGGGAGAGGGAGGAGTGTCGTGGAGGGGATGAAGAGACGGTGAGAACGGGAATGGAGGAGTAGGAGGGAAAGGTGGTGGGTTAGAGAGAATGATTTCGCCATTGAAGTAGAAAGAAGCGAGGTGGTGAAGAAGAAGAAGATGATGATGATGATGCTAATTGCTACCTCCTCTCACTGAGTGACAAGTGAAGCCGTGAAGGTGAAAGCAGAGGGGACTGGTGAAATGCTAGTGTTCGTGTTTATTAAGGTTGAGAAATTCTTGGTACATGAAAATCAAACATATAGAGCTGTCTAACATTTTTGAACTTCTGCTTAGCCTTATTGCTTAACAGTTACAACTCCCAAATTTGATTTACCTGAATTACAAGAGGAAATAGTTGGAGTAATAATGAAGTGATGATGAAACAGTAACTAACAAAAGGAGAATAGAAAAGGTATATTGTTAATTATTTTATATAAAAAAACATTAAATGCTTTTGGTATATAATATTTTTGTACTGAAAATATAGAAACATTTTAAAGATAAAAATAAAAAATAATGCACAAATGAAAAAGGATAAAACCTTTGCTTATAAATAACAAAAGAGAGAGAAAATAGAGTAAGAACTTGAAATCGAAGAGAGAGAAAGAGCGTGAAAACTCGAAATCCCGCGCTCTCACAGTATCCCACTCACTCCTTCCAATTTTTGAATCCCCCAAATTTTCCCTCTTTTCTACTTTCTCTTCGTTCCCATGGAAGAAGATGACGAATGGGAGCTTTGTAACGACGATGGATTCGTCTACAAGCGCAAACGCCGCCGTATAGATCCGTCGTCGACGGCAGTGGAGAATGCAGAGGCAGCGGCGGCGGCGGAGAATGAGAACCGGCGAAGGGAGAGGAAGAAGCGAACGCTGCTGAAGCTGAAAACGAAGTACGAGAATGAGATCCGCGAGTGGGACACATTGTCGAACACCTTGCGTGCAATGCAAAACGCAGCGTTGCAGCAACAGCAACAACGGCAACAAGAACAACGCGCTTCGGAGGAGCAAACGCGAGACCCATCTTCGCTCCCTTCCACTTCTTCGACGGATTCCGTTGGTGGGTCCTTGCTTGATGAGCTTCTCTTGCAGGTAACATATTTGAAAATTGGGTCTTGTAATTTCGGCATTGCTATAATGTTTTCTTCGTTTTGGTGTCAAATTCTAACGGGGGAAAATAAAAGCCCACTATTCTTTCACCAGAAAGATTGTAAATTCTATGAATTAAACTGATATTAAAGTGAATAGTTCTCCCAATTTTGTAGCTCTTGCTCTCAAATCAGCTTCGTTATCAGGAAGCTTGGTCTAAACCTAATTGCCCTAATTTGGTGCTTCTGGAAGAGGGCATTTAGTCTTTTAATCAAGCTAGTTGCAATAATAACTTTGCTCTTCTTAGCATAAGTGTGTGTAGAGAATTCATCAAGGAGTTAAATGTTGTTCTGACAATTGTTAAGAATCTGTTCCAGGTTTTTCAAGTTTCAAAATTAATGTTATAAGAGCTTTTTATCTTGTGGTAGGTCAAAGTCAGCACAAATTAGATTAATAGTAGTGCATTAGAATTAATATTTAGAATAAAAAGTGTTTTAGATCATGGGTATTTGTAGGCTTTACTTCATATAATAATTTGTAGAACTGGTTAAACATGCAGGTGGAAACCCAGGAAGCTATAATCCAAGACATTTCAAATTTATGTAACGTAGCAGAATCAGTGTGCTTTAAGCGAGAAGAACAGTTTAAAAAATCTCTGTTTCATCTTCCCATATGGGCTTCTCCAGTTGAGCTCATGCAAGCATTGTGTGATGAATGAATTAGGTTCTTTCTTTTTGTGAATTAATGTTATTCTTTTCTGGGGCGATGGATGCGTAAGTGAACAAAGATATATACAGAGAACAACCCTTGATGTCATGTACAACTATGCAGATTGGTAAATATTTCTTAGACGTGTTAGATTTAAGGGAATCAAGGTTTTGGCTGGAATTATGAAATTGGAACGACCAAGATAGAGAGAACCCCTGATTTCCTCGAAATTGTGGAAGGCAAGCTTCTCTGAAGTATTCAGTGAAGCACAAAGATTGAATTCTGTAGTTACTGTATATTAGTATATTCATTTAAGTTTTAGAATCTAATGAGTTGTTGGGAGTTTTTCACTGGTTTTGTTTAGAAAATTGTGACATTTTTTATAAAAAGAAAATTGAAGTAGGGAGTGAATGACTTTTCTATAGGATCATGAATTTAAGATTCTCTAAAGTGAGTAAGTTGGTAAAGTGGGAGATTTAAATTCTTCACTTTAGAGGATTTAAATTCTTTTCTTTAAGATGTCTTGTATTGTAAGGTGTCATCAATTCAGCGTAGGAGACCCCTGTTCAAGTGTAGGAAATCCTTACTATCTTTCTAAATTCTGTTTTACATTTCACTCATCGTAATTTTTTGGTGCATTTTTAGATTATTTCAGCTAAATAGTATCTAGGATCAAATAAAAATGCATCAAAATGTAAGATAAAATAGAATGGAAAGAGTGATTCTTGTTCTGCAGGTTACTAACAGGGGGTGGACTGATTAACATTCAACATCCAACACAGACAAATCACCATAATACCATATGCAACCAAATCAATGTCTATTCGGCAAATTACACTATTACGGACATTCATGACTGTTCCTAGGATACAAATGAATTCAAAAGTTAAAAAATTAAAGAGAAATGTTATATACATCATTTTTTGTATATATATTTAAATGATCAATAAGAAGTAAGAAAAGCTGAAAATTGTGTTTCCTTTCCAATAAAAGTAAAGTTAATAGTAGTGTATCAAAAAAATAGTGCAAATATAATTTCTTTTTTCTAAATTAGCATCCAGTCTTTTATTGTATAAATTAGTTATTTATGCAAAACAAATAAGATTGTGCAGAAACATTGTTTGAACGTCCAAAGGAAATGTACCAAAAAGAAAGACTCTCTAGAATTCAACAAATTCAACTGAATTAATATTGATTATTCTTAAATACAGTAACAAATCATTGGAAATTCTATTTCGTCTCTTAATGAAAAGACATTTTTTCTTCATGAAGAGTATAATGGATTACATCATTTATAAGGTTTTCAAGTCAATGTCATTAAGACGGGAAGGAACAAGTTCAATTGGTTGTAACACAAATCCTGCTTGATTACATTCTTCTTGCAGCTGTTTTACCTGAGAATCCCCATGGGGACAATATACGACAACAGCTCCTCCACTACCTGTAAATTTTGATGCAGCTCCAACTTTTCTAGCTACCTCTACCATTTTGATGTTTAAATCACCAAGGGCAGCATCTCCAAACATTGACCTATACAATATCCCATGAGTACAGAACATGTATAATTTAGAGGATTTAGCTATTTTGTGTTCTAACGACATATTTTAAGAGTATAATAATAGAAACTTTTTAAGCTTTTAATGTATTCAATGCATTCGAAATGTAAACAAATTTATCTTTCAATATCTTTTAATAAAATATTTCTTTTTATGGTATTCTTAAAGTGTGCTCGTAGGCTACATGTAAGCAAGACCCTAATTTAGATTAAGTTAATTGTATTGGTAAACCACAGTAGTGTTTAGTAGGCCTGCAAGATGAAGAGCTTAGTCTAAATGCTAATCATGGTTTGGTGGTTTTGAAAATGAGAGCTTGTCAAAATAAATATTAACTTACTATCAATATTTAAACTGAAGCTTGTAAGTTAAAACAATCATATGTAAGTTTCAAAACTGATTTTTTTGTAACTGCTATCAGTCATAGATAAATTCATCTATCTTAGATGACAAAGATAAATTGAGTTACCTTCGCAGGTCAAAATTCCTATTCATGAGTGCTGCAAATTTAGAATAGTCCTTTTCTTCTAATGCCTTTCTTCCTTCTTTTGCTAAATTTGCAACTTCTTTCATTGATGATACAATGAACTCTTCACCATTTAGCCACCTTTGCCTTACTTGACTATGAACCTACATGTTAATGTAGCTTAAAATTTATAAATGAAAAGAAAATCATGAGACAAGTTCTGAAGTGGAAAGTCCTTTTTCTATTACAAGATTTGTAAGAGTATGGCTTTTATAATGTTGCCACCCAACTTAATTATCTTTTATATAGTATATATATAGATCAATCCAATGCTAACTAATTGGTAATCCTCTTGTAAGGACTCTTCTTTGCCAAAGAGATTAAGGGATGTGATTAGTAGCCGGAGGCAGGGAACATAATAAAGTAATAGCAGACGATTAAATCATTCCATGTGACTAACCTTCCCAGAATCACTAGGATTCTCAGCATAGATTAGATGCAAAGGTGGGAGGAGATTCACATCCAAAGGCTCATAAACTCCATGCCCCAGTTTATCCATGTTTTCCTTGCTGAAATCCTATAAAAGCACCCAAACAAAGTCAAATGACTTATTAGCATTCATTCATCATTCACCTCTGAAATATATCGTTTGATAGAAATTACAAGAAAACATACCATGTAAACTAGGCCCCCATAGACTTGTGCAACACGATCCTGAAGACCAGCAACTATGCCTAGCTCATTCTCTGCCGCGAGGACAAGGCCAGGCCTCACCTCAACCTTGATTAGATGACGGACATCATAGAAATCAAGAAGGCAGTTTAAGGCAGCACAGACGATCGCACTAGAACCTGAAAGTCCTGTCTGAAAGGTCAAATTTACAATAAGCAACAATGATTCAGCAAAATGAGAAATTACGGAAAAAAAAATATATTAAAATTAAAGCAAAAGAAAATAATAAAGATCAGGATAAGACAACGGATAACACCGCAATGATAATTATAATCATAAAAAAAATCCTCCTAATTTCAACGGACTGCAATTGAGATCGAGATCAGTATGCAAACAGTTCAAATGAAATACTTCAAATAGATTACTACGGAGAAAAAGCTCAGCTCAAGCGGCAAGTAAGAATGTAGACATAGATTTTGGTAACCATTACTATTAATGGAAATAATATATCAATAATATTTCTATAATTAAGTATAGATACAGTATTCAAGGAGTACTCTCGTGTATATTTATTACTAGGATAGGAAATTATGCATTCTAATTTATTAGGATCGTAAATTATGCCTTTTAAGATAAAAAAGATTCGATATAGTTTCATATCAAAAGATGTATATACATATGTTCATGACTAATGGGAAAACAGGTTAAAACAACTTATTTTCTACAATTACCATTAGGAGTTAGAACAAATGTTAAAAGATTACAAAATTATTCTAAAGTTTTTAGAAAATAATACAATGCATTATATTATAGTCACTAGAACCCTAATAAAAATCAAATTTCTATCTGATGCTTTTCATGTTTGAAATTTGAATTCTCAATTAACATAAAACGTTTAAATCGAAAAACAATAATCCAATCCCTCAGTGCAACACAATCATCATCATCATCATCATCATCATCATCATCATCATCAATGTTTAATTAAACAACGCGGTAACGCAATTGCAATATCTTCCAAGTTTCAACAAAATCGAGAATAATGGAGATTAGAGCAAGCAAGCTAGTACCTGACGAGGTATATCAGTATCATAAGAGAGAGTGAAATTCTTCTCAGCGAGAGTAATGGCATTCTCCTTGCAGTAATTGTGGAAAACCTTGCAAATCGCCATAAGCAACCGTACTCCACCATAGTAACCTTCATTATTCAACCTATTCACCTGCACATGCACATGCAAATCAGAATCAGAAACAGAATCAGGATGAGATCGGATCTGATCCAATGAGATCAGAAAAAAAAAGAAAGGCGATAGATCTGACCGACCAATTGAGGAAGAGAGGTGAAGCGGACAAAATCGTGAATAGGATGCGGCTGAATTAAGAGGTCGTTGGAAGGGTGCAGGGTGACGGTGGCGGAGAAGTTGGCGAGGCTGAGAGAGATTGTGTTGCCGTAATACACGTCGCTTGGGTTGCCGAGAAGCCCCACGCGCGCGTAAGCCTTGTGCTTTATAACACCCTCGCCTTCCATTGCTATTTCCTCTCTTTCTTTCTTTCTTTCTTCGTTTTTTTCCAAATTGCTTTATATAAATTACTGAGTTTCTGCAATCATCTTTGTTTGTTTGTTTTGCTTACACACTATAAATGGAAAGCTGAGGTGGCATGGATTGCATTGCAATTTGCAAGTGCTAACTATATTTAGTTAACTAATAGTTTATTTGATTTTATTTTTGTGTGAAGATATTTATATAATTATTGAAAAGTACATATAAAAAATTAAAGTAAAATTTAATATTTAGAATTTTTATTTCTCTTAATTTTTTATTATTCAAACATTCATATGAAAATAACGAAAAAAATATTCAGTTTGGTCTTAAAATTACATTTGAGTCTCAATTTAATTTTTAAAATTTTAATTATCTCAATTTAATTCTTAAAATTTTTAAATTTTAATTACGTTAGTTTATTACAGAATTAATTAAAAAATTTAAAAATTAAATTAAGACAATTAAAATTTTAAAAATTAAATTAAAGTTTAAATATAATTTTAAGGACCAAATTAAATATTTTTTCAAAAATAATTCATATTTAAAAAAATAAAATATCTCATATTTTTAACTAAGTATTAAAAAAGAATTAATTTCTAATTTTTTAAAATATATCTTCACATATTTAGTACATATTTTAGAAATGAAGGTATATATTTATTTTTTAGAATATATAACAACACTAAATCAAAAAAAGTTCACTCAGTCTGGTAAGGCAGATTATTCCATGGTGATTAATGAGCACCTGAATTTTACTGTTCTAAAACTCCCAAATTAAACGGCAGCAACCCTAATTATAATGATAAAAAAATTGTTATTTGTTCTTTAACTTTCAGTATTTATTCAGTTTTTTTTTAATTTATTATTATTTAATTTAAATATATTTTTTTATATATTAAATCTTCAAAAAATTAAAAAATTATTTATTTTTTATTTTTTATTAAATTAAATAAAAGATAATATTTAAAAAATACTTAATTACACTAAAAAAAAGTTAAGCTACAATTGAATATAAATCAATCAAATGATAATCATAATAAAAAATTAAAAATAAAATTCAAGGAAAGCACAAAAAAAGTGACTAGTTGTCTTTCCATTCAAATAAAAATTGTGGTTAAATATCTTAAAATTTATAAAATATTATTTATACATTAAAATTATTTATTATATATTTTTATATAAATATAAAAATATTATTTAATTTATTTTTAATATATATTTTAGAAAAAATTTCAAGTATACTGAAAATCGGTGTTTCATTATTTTAGCCGTTAATTTTAATTAATATATATTATTTATATCTTTTATAATTTAAATCAACAGTTAAAAGAACTGGAACACTGATGCTGTTATTAATATACTTAAAACTTTTTTAATATTTTATATTTTAATATAAAATTTATATCTAAACACGGAGGAACCTGAAGCATCATATGGTTCAGAATAAGAATTGGGTAAACCACTTTAAAGTCAATTTAAAAGATGTGATTGATTCTAAAGTAGTGCCAACTCACAGTGTTGTATTTTCATTTAAAGATAAGATGATATTTTATGATATGACCAGCCACTGAAAATATATTAGCAATTTATAATTAGACTAATTTTTTTGAATTGTAGTAATGTGTATAATTAATTACTATAATTGTTAGAGTAGTTTTTTTTATTATACGGTATAAAATTATGTAATTTTAAAACTATTTGGTTTTCTATTAAAATGTTAGTTTTTATTTAATAATTATATACTGTGAAGTATCATATCAGAATTTGAAAATAAGGTGAAGAACAGAAAAAAAGGAGAGAGAAAAAGAAGAAAGCCAATCTGAGATATTTTGTGAAGTGAAGAAAATGAATTTTACCTAGCCTTCTTCTACAGCTGTCATTGATATATATAATTAGAGATGTAACAGTCTTAGCTAACTAACAGAGTAACTAACTACTTCTAGAGTCTTCTATTTGTAACTGACTTCCTAGCTGTCACTCAATTGCAGCTTGCTTGGCTTTACTGCTTACATCAACCCTACTACTTTATTCCTTAGGATTTTCTTTGAGCACTCGTTGTGTAACTCTGAGTTTGGATCTGAATTTGAGGAAGTTGAGACTGGAGGTGGATTTGGTGAAACTATCAGCTATTTAGTATTGAGAGGAGATGTGCAGTATATTAACCTTCTTTTGTGC